>NW_024868284.1:171188-172053 GCF_013358625.1 Macadamia integrifolia
CTCCTTCCGGGGGGCCAGAGCCATCAGTGAGATACCACTCTGGAAGAGCTAGAATTTTAACCTTGTGTCAGGACTGTTACACATTAGAAGATATAGAGGGAGACAACGCATCTAACCGGTGCTTGGAGCACTATACCAGTCCTTTAGATTATTTTGGTCTTTTGATTCGATGTTTTTTTTTTCGGTAGAAGATGTTGTTTGTGGCAAGAGAGATAACTGATTGGTTTACTCTCTCGTTAGGAGGGTTTTATTGGGGTTGTATATGATAGTTTAGCCTAATTTCAGTTCATGGATTTAGGAATTTTGTTTTGCTTCAGTCATGGGTTCTACACGCAATGCTTAGACAAAAGTCTCTTTTTACTAAAGAAAATAATAATCAATAATAATAATAAAATAAATAAAAAATAAAAAATCGATGAGAAGTTAGAAGGAAGGATTTAAATCTCAAATTGGATTGGTATTGGTCTCCGTCAATATCAATTCAGATCAATCCATGTTAGAGATTGATTAGTGCTACCCCTACTTAAAAAAAAAAAAAAAAAAAAAAAAAAAAAGGGGTTTTTTTCTTGACTTTATCGGTTCTTAATCCAGGTATTAGTATTGACTTCGATACGATCCAGTAGGGGTGAAACAAGGCTAGGTTTCTTAAAATCTAACCCAACCCTAGGTCCCCAAAACTCAACATAAACCCAACTTTACTTTAAGTCTGCAAAACTCAACCCAGATCCAAGCCTACCTTGCCAGGCTCAAGCCAAGCTGCGCTAATTGATCATGATTGGGCCGAGGTAGCCCTCATTGGCCCTATTTTTTGCCAAGGTCAAGCTAACCCTGATTGACCTTGTTTCTTTTTTTTTTTTTTTTATTT
>NW_024868284.1:172073-173237 GCF_013358625.1 Macadamia integrifolia
CATTTGTATCTTATATATTAAATAAATAATAAATAGAAGTACTAAGATCAAATAATCAATATACAATTAAAATTATGAATTGCAACACAATGATTGATGTTCAAGACACCTGACCATAATATCAATGAGCAAGTTTTATTATTCTAAGTAAAAGATAGGATGACAGCCCTATATTATATCATATAAATCAGAGTTAAAATAAGGGTTGGGTTGAGGCCTCAACTTAGGTCCGGCCTAGTCTTGACCCAGGGTTAGTGTTTTTCAATCCTAATTTGCCCTTAGGGTAAAAAATCTTAGCCATCCAATGTTCAAGCTTAGGGCGAGCTAAGGTGGGTTCGGACCGTCAAGGCCAAACTGACACCTCTACCTTGGTGGCTCGAGGCTTCTTTAGCATATCAAATTGAAGATCCAAAATATTTTAGTTTTATAGGACAAGATTTTAAACTTGAGGACATGGTTTTTGGAAGCAACCTAAGAAGCTTACTCAAATATGCCTAAGTTTGTGAGGGAAGACACTCTAATATCCAAAAAATTCAGTTTAGTTATAGAATTAACGAACTCAATAAGTTTTTTTTTTTGGAAAATAAATTTATTCAGAGTAATGGGAAATCTCATGGATGCCAAATATTTTTCTTATATCCAAGTATTGAAAATAGGTCAAATTGTCCTGCCCATCTCAGACAAGGCCTTCCTTGACAGGGAATCATCTAGCTTTTATTTGGTGGCCAAAAGAAGAAAAGAAATGAAAAAAGAAAAAAAAGAAGAATCTAGAAAAGAAAAGAATAGAATAGAAAATAAATAAAATGGTAAGAAATGAAAAATTGTCTGCTTGGCTACTAAACATGGTTTCAAATATTAGTATCCTATCGATTGTATTGTATCGTATCGGCTGAGACCGATCCGGATCAGTTACCCATATCGTTTCAGGGGTAAAACAGTAAAAAAATGTTCAAAGGGTAAAAATGACCGATACTGACCAATCCTCTCTGATACCGATCTGGATCAGCAGAGACTGATACCAAGAACTAAATTCATGCTACCAATAGAATAAAAGAAAAGAAAAGTTTTTTTTTTTTTCTATTTCCTTGTCTTTTAGGCAAGATATTTTATTTTTGGCAGTAAAAAAATCTTAACCATTCCTAAGGTGAATTTTGAAATTAAAAA
>NW_024868284.1:173257-203435 GCF_013358625.1 Macadamia integrifolia
ACAATTGTCTTTATTCCTCATCTATCCCTTCTATGGGAAAAGGAAGGTTTAAGGCAGTGTGAGCCTTGCTCCCAAGCACAAAGAAGGGAAAAATTATATGTCTCGGCTCTCATGAAAGATAAAAATCTCACCCTTGTTAATGTTTCAGGATGTGCATCCATTGGCTCTTGCACTAATGTAGGGGCCACACTACCTTCTAGGGACCCCCTCCATAGTAGTATTATATGAAAATTAAGAGAGAAAGTGTTTCTTGTGGGGGAGCATGGCCGCTATGCATGCATGGGCCAACAAAAACGGATGAGGAAACATCAACAAGAATGTCATTTTTGCATTTAGGGGGGGGGGGGGGGGGAGGATTTCGCCCTTCATGTGTTTGGGTGTAGGATCCATACTCTTCCACAGAATCCATATTCCCAATTAAAAATTAGAAAAGGGATGAAGATGCTAAGGTGATCTCTTCTTTTAGTAATTTTCTTGGAGTTAAGTCAAATTATGAGGCTGAGCTTAAAGCATTGATGTTTGGGTTGATCTTGGTTAAGATATATGGGAATTCAAAATCTTCAGGTGGAATGTAATTTTATGGCAGTGACTGGCGATTTTCAACTCCTCTATCCCTTGAAGTAGTAGACGAGGTTCTCTTTCTCTGTAGTAGTACTTGTCCTCCGTTCAATAGAAACTCACTCACTACTTTAGGGAGGTCAACTATATTGCGGACTTCTTGGAGAAATTGACAGCTAAAAGGGGAAGTCCTCTGTTCTGTCTTCTTTACCTCCAGCCATTCAGGATGAACTGTAGGTGGAAGTGCAACGAAGATCTTGTTATCGTATTTTTTTATTTTTCTTCGACATCTTATGTCACACCCTACCTCAATTTAGGCCAAGGTATATGGCATTAGATTCTCAACCCAGTCAACCTAACCCTCAAGGATCATAGATGCAATATCTTAATTTCAAAAATGCCACCAAGATCACAACTAAAATCAGAGTATGCTATTAAAATCATACAAAGCAACTGTAAATTACAATATTACTTACTACACATCTCATAAATATATACATAAAAAAAAATTTCCGAAATAACATAAGTGATTTCCATCAGCATCCTGATGTCTCATAGACATGATCCTCATAACAGCTGCCAAAGTTCAATCCTGCCTCAGCACCGGTTCCACTATCTAAAAATAGTAATCAATGAGGGATGAACTTCACAAGCCTAGTGAGGGGTGTACATGCAACCACACACAAAACAAATGATGCAATACATGCTCAAACAAATTAAATGATGCTTATGATCCGATTTTAACAAACAATACCTAACAAACAATTGCTAAGTCCAAGATAGGGTATCAGTACTATTGCAACATGGGTCGTATCCCTAGTCCCAGAAAATCCATCGGTCACCCAACGATGCAAACTAGTTGCTAGTTAGGAGTCTACAGGTCCTGGAAAACCCATCGATCACCCCACAAACTCCTAATGGGTAACCCCACCCTACGGCCACAGTCTCGAAAAACCCATGGGTCACTTGAGGTGTAGAACAGTCACGGTCCAAAAAATCCCCTTGGTCACCCGTGTTGTGGGGTAGCCACTGCCTTGAAAAACCCATTGGTCACCCGTGCTACATCTGCCTTTGAGTACAGTTCATCGTATCGTGGACATGGTATTCTAACAAACATACCATCCCCTGGGATTAGCCAGTATCTAACCCCCTATTGGCAAGGAGTGTAGCACCAGGGTCTGTGAATCCTAACCAGATGTAAACTATATGAGTGTGTATACCATCACCATACATCATACACCATAATTATACACATCCTCTGACCTCCAGGCCCATGGTACTGGACAGAACCTTGGCCACACTGTGCCCAAATCGTCAATACCACAGTTTCAACTGTAGAATCCATCCGTAATCCCACAAAAACTTATCTCACTTACCTCCATAGTCCAAAACGATTCCTCAGCCTCGTCTTTCCATATCACATGTTAGCAATAATAATAGTATAAGATAAATAAGTCCATTATATCAAACATCATGCATAACAACAATATTAATGTCATTCATGCACACAGTTCATGCAGAAATAGAAATAATGCATAAACACTCCGAAAAATAAAGTCAAACACCCACTCACCTCAAAATCCAAATCACAAGTGCAATAGGATTCCTGAAATCAACTTCGTATCCTCGCCCGATTGTTTTAGGTTCCTAAACCAATGTATATCATTTTTGTTAAACATTTGAACACCTAATATGACTATGTATAGGTTCGCTGTTGAACCAAAAATGACTCTCATCAGCCCATGTTTAAATCTAATTTAAAGTCTCGAAAAAGCCCTTGAACTACCCCTACCCCTACCCATAGGGTTAATTTCGGTAAACAAGGTAGGGAACATCCCACAAGAGTAGGGTACTGTCTAGCAAAATAGGGATTGATTTAGGCTTGAAACATCCCAATCGGGGGGAGACAATCTACAAAAATTTCTGCACTCCCAAAGGCTATTATGCGGATTTCCTTGAGTTGGGATGTTAATGACCGATGGGTATTGACCATGGGAACACGGGAAAGGTTCCCTAATGCCTCTAGGGTCCTTTTACATCCCCAAAAACTCCCAATTACATGAATTAAAACTCTGCCCTATTGATTTTCTTCAATTTTCTTTGCTGGGATGGCAGAAATAGGTCTGGGAATATATTCCCTAACCTCCTGAGCTCGAACCATTTTATGGGTGACTGTAGGGATAATTTTAAGGACTATATACTACTGAAAATACATGTACAACAAGGGATAATTATTAATGTAGTAGTCCCTACAGTAGAATCAACCCAAGAATTCAGCCCAAATTCACATACATGCAGTCCAATATTCCATTCTAGGTGGCTGCATGTTTGGGAATTTGAACACTAACAGCTTCCATCTTGTAATTACCCTATTTTACAGCCAATTCAAAGATGAATCCTCACCTTTACATGCAGGTACAGCATGCATGATTGTTTCATCTAGGTCTTTGTGGCTGAATTGAACCAAATCTAATGCATGCAGTCCAGGATTTCTTACTTCTGAGTGGTTGCATGCTTGGGATTATGGCTGAACCTATATCTAATCTACAAAACACCTAATGTACAGCTACTATATTTAATCTACAAAACACCTATTGCACAGCCACTAAAGAATATTTGCTTACCTTAATTTACAGGTGCAGTAGTAGGTACTACCACAAACATGATAGCAGCAACTCCCTCACCTTTCCTTCCTTCTCTCCTTCTCTTCTTGCTGATCCACTGTAGTATACAACAGATAATGAGATGACAAAGGCGGTTTTGGGCTTTTAAGGTTCAACCCTAAGGGTCCTTAGGGCCTATTTGGCTGAACCATCTCAACTACAAAATCAGTTTTAACAATTAATTTTAGAAACTACTTTTAAAACGTAAACTATTTAAAATTTAATTTCCATTGATAGACCCCACCAAACACTGACCTATTATGTTGGATTTGGTCAGCATTAAGACCTCCACATGTTGGATAAGTACGAGGCTCGAGGGTGTAGGGATGTGGGCTCCAGACCAAAAACCCAATTTTACTACATTTTGCTAACTGAACCGGCTGGCCGGTTGGCAACAGGGTATACCGTCGGTTTGCCCATTTTAATCCATTTGCTATCCTACCCCTTGGGCTTGTGAATCTACTCAATGTAGGACTAATCCCACTCCTATTTGGCTGCTCTTTCCTTAGCCATTGAATCAACCAAATTCTCTCTCTCTCTCTTACTACTATACATATAGATCCATAGCAGAGCAACCTACTCTCTTATGCCAATTGGGCTATAAGACTGAGGTCAGTTGCTTCCAATTTAGGGTGTTACATCTTAATTCCTTGCTGATGACAATGCCAAAGGTGGGGTGTTAGGGCCGACCTTTGTTGGTTTATTTGGAGGCCTTAGTCTCCTCCTCTTTGTATATTTCCCTTTTCTATTTTTTCTCCTTATTTTAATAAAATGATCCTTTAGCCCGAAGAAAAAAGAAAAAAGAATTGAGGTTCAGATGATAAGAAAAAGGAAAGTGGGATGGTAGGCTTAGTAACGAAAAGTTGCAACAGTAAGCCTGAAATGAATAAGGTGAAACAAAAAAGAGAGCATGGCTGACCAAGGGTTCCTTTCCTTCATATTAGTATATTTAATATTAAAATTTTTTCGATCTAATATTTTCTTATTTGAAAGAAGAAATCATATAAAGAAAAGATTCTTATATGTACAAATAGTAGTTCGAAATTGAAATCAACAAGTAGAAATTAATGATACTTTTTAAAGAGTTAATTAAATAATATAGATCTTGGTTCACTTTTATGATGTTGTGTATTTAGTAGTGATCCTTTACCAGAAAAAATAAAGTATTTAGTAGTGATCAATATTTGTCGTTATATATAAAAAAGAAAAATGATTTTCTCTTTCTCGTATGATTTGATTTGATTGCGAAGTTTACTTGTTTATTAAGTTCTTTATCTTGTGTGATATCGCCAAAGAAGCAATTGCGTTACATCAAATAGATGGGGGTATGGCTTTAGATGAGTTAAGTTGACTTCTACGATTTGATAAAAAAAATATATCATTGATGGGATGAGGTCTGAGACCCACATGACTTTCTAGTGATTGATCATGACTTCCTATAAGGTGGGTCCACTCTATGGACTGGACTGAGCTTTATCCTACACGAATTTATTTTATTTTTATAAAAAATGGGTTTGGTCTATGATCCCCAATCGTCGTGCGCACAAGCAGAAAGAAATGACTAATCCTTGTGAGTGACTAAGCTCCGTCATCTCCCATATTTCTCGCTCCCACCGGCTGATTGATGGAAATGGATTGATTATCGAGGATATTCGTGTTACTTCGCCTATACTGGTTTGTACACGAATGCGTGAGTTATCATGGAGAATCTTTGGGTGGAATAGAATTGCTTGTTGTAAGGAAATTCACTCATAATCAAATACTTAATCTCTAAGAAAGGATCATATCTATTTGAAATAGGAAAGATCACTTGTAAGGATTCCTAATCATCCCTAAAAGGAAGGAGAATCTCTTACCAATTGGAATACCCCTTGTTTGTGCAAATCTTGTTGCACTTGGACTCCTACCATAATTAAATGGACTCCTACTAGCTTTGGGACGACTACCAAGTTGGGATTCTCCATAATCGCTTTGCTACATCTATAAATACTCAGGTAAACTGCCTTCAAAGGGATCGACACCTTTCCATTCTTCTTACAATTATTGTTTGCAGAGATATTTGACTTAGGCATCGGAGAGTTCCCCGCCAGATCAGCCTAACGCTCACTCTTCTCTGTTTCATGGAGAGTTTGAGAGGATTTCTTGCCACAACAAATTGGTGCAATTTATGGGAAACTTACAAAAAAAGTCACTAGCATGCACTTGATGGCCATGAGGAAGAGTCTACGTTTGTCTAGTTTTGGTCCAGAAGAGACCAACCCCACAGTTGACCAGTTAGTAAGTAGCTCAGCAGAACATCGGCACCCCATTACTGGTGAACATCCTTCCTTCTCCTCCACCACTAGAGCAGCTAGACCCTAGCGCTCCTACCAAAATCATAGTTGCATTTTTTACAACTCCAAGTACTGAAGATTAACTCACTGTGTAGAAACCTGATTCAGCAGTTCACATTAGCACTTCTTGAAGTATCGCCTCCAGAAGACCAGTTGATTAGAGTGCTACCACTAAGACCGAGGCCTGCTCAAGAAGCGGTTGCTCACACTGGTTCAGCTAATACGCACCAGAATGACCCACCACTTTCCAATTGACACAGAAAAGGTGTTCGTATGGGTTCTGTGAACACGCACTGAAACGATCAACCACTTGCCAATCAACACAACATAGGTGGTCGTACGGGTTCTACAAACACACATCGGAACGACCCACCACTTGCCAATCAACACTGAGACAGTGGTCGTGTAGGTTCTGCTAATACCCATTGACACAATCCACCACCTACTGACCAATATAGAGATGAGGGTAGTCGTACAAGTCCTGCTAATTCATACTGACAACATGACCCATTACTACTTGAGTAGCGTAGAACACGTAACCGCCCAGAGGCCTAAGAGGTGAAACCTTAGTCAAAGAAGTGTTAATGCCTCATGGGTCGGTAAGTGGATCCGTGCTATAGAGAATAGATCAGCAAAAAAGAACCCTCCAAAGGGGCCAAGCCCTCCCTAAAGAATGAGCCTACTAAGGGAAGGCTCACCTTGAGCCTTTACTCGGAGTCCTAGAAAGGAGAACCACATGCGCAAGGGAAGGGAATGCATGTTGAGGCGCAGAGACCTCCCCCAAACTCCCGAGTAATGAGTAGAAAGAGCAGAAGTTGCCAGTCCTATTAGGGAAAGCAGCTTGGACCGCCACATCCGCAAGCTATTTGAGAAGCTTAATAGACTAAAGAAGTTGACAACTAGGATTCCAATGTTCTCGACCCATGCTTCCTTATCTGACGAGTCGATAAACGCTCCTCCACCCAAGAAGTTCAAGATACTGACCTCCGTCTTGTATGACAGGATGACCGACCCAATGGATCACTTGTATAACACCCTGGCCCCATTAACCTTGGCGCAATATTATCCTCTTTAGTCCATAGGTCTGAAGGCTTTAAAACGTGTTATACCATATTAAGGAGGTTAGAGGTTATCAACTAGCCTAGTAATCTCCCCCTAGGTGATGTGAGACTAAAGTTTGCACATCCTTACTGATTTTTTAAATACCTTGGTACTTATAGTATTCTTAGTAAGGATACCTCATCGATCTCCTAAGTGGGTCTGATACTTGTCGTATTCTTGGGTGTCACGCTTACCCTTATCCTAGGTTCGGGTCCTCACAATGTGATATCAGAGTCCCCGACAGTGTGTGGAGCCATAGTAGGGATGCTGTGTCAAAAGGGGAAAAGATTGTGACATCCAAGAATATGAAAATACCTGCCAGGTGAGGTATTCCCACCAAGAATATGACAACTACTAGGGTGTTTGGGAGACTGATGAGGGTATGCAAACTTTAGTCCCACATCGTCTAAGGGAGGTTACTTGGCTGGTTGATAACCTCTATCCTCCTTAACATGTTATAACACGTTTTAAATTGAGGCCCATGGGCTAAAGAACACAATATTGCACTAAGGTTAATGGGGCCGAGGCATTACCAATGATATTAGAGCAGACCTCGACAATGTGTGGGGCCACAGTTGGGACCTTATGCCTAAAGGGGAATAATGTGACACCTAACAATACGATAAGGTATTGGACCCACCTAAGAGAACGGGGAGGTGTTCCTACTAAGAATACGACAAGTACCAAGGGGTTTGAGAGATCGGTGAGAGTGTGCAAACTTTAGTCCCACATCGCCTAGTGTAGACACCAAATTTTGTCACCCTCCTCTAGCTTTGATGACTTACCGATCATGGACGTGACCTCTCATTTCCGATTAATAGAGATGATAGTTGACTGAGCTACCCCAACTCATGAATATTTTATATCCACCTAAGAATCCTGAAAATCACATGTGGAAGAAAAGAAGGGTCTAATTATGACTTCTAATATACAAAGGAATCCGGTCAGAATGACCGTACAGATGGATAGTACTCAGAATCATGATTCCAATGTTATATGGTACGTCAAAATAGGATCGTCGGATCTCCCGTAATCGTTCCCAGAAAATCACACTTCGTGTGCACACAACCCTGCCTACCGCACGTATAGCCCTACCTGCCTCGCATGCACTCCTCATGTGCCTCACGCGCACCCCCGGGTGCCTCATGTGCTCCCTCACCTGCTTGTGCGTCCCTGCGTGCCTCTCGCGTGCCCCCACATGCCTATAAGCCCCTACCTCATGCGCGTGCTCCAACCTTATGCACGCCCCTGCATGCCTGCACGTACCCTCGCGTGCCTCGCTCACGCGCCCTCTTCTACCCCATGCACCCCTTACTACTGTGCTACCTTGTGCGTGCTCCTGCTGCCTTGCGTGTGCCTCTCGTTGCCTTATGCAGTCTTGCCCAGCCCCAGTGTTTTCACTGGAACTTTCACTCCGACGGCTAGTTTGGTGAAGGGATTCCATCTTCACCCACTTGAACACTCTACACTGCCGCTAGTGTACTATACACTGTAATCCCCCATTGGCCCAAAAAGACATCTTTTCATCTCATTGGCCCAAGAAATTACTATTCATCCCATTGGTCTAAAAATTTACCTAGTCACCCCATTGGCCCCAAATTTCACTTTTTTATCCCATTGGTTTAGAAAAATTACTTTTTAACCTCATTAGCTAAGGAAATTCTCTTTCATCCCCATTGGTTCAAAAATTCTATAAATACCCCCTCCCTTTGGTTTTTCACACTCAAGCCTCCTAGTGAGCATCCCTTGTAGAGAAGCTCTGCCCTTTCTCCTCCCCTCCCCCTTAAAGTTCTTCAAGTCTTCGTAGAGATCTTCATAAGATCCGAAGCGTTCTTTGGATCTTTGAAGTGTTCTTTGGGCCTTCGAAGTCCTTCAATCGTTTGCTTTATGAGTGAGCGCTTTGTATAGAAGAGATTTTGCCTTAGTCTCCCCTCCTCCCTTTTAAGGTTCTTCTAGTCTTCAGAGAGATCTTCATATATTCTTCCGATCTTCGAAGTGTTCTTCGGGCCTTCAAAGTTCTTCAACCATTTAGGTTTCAGTCCATTCCTAGCAGAAGCTCTACCAGAGTGCCATCTCAGCCTAATCCTCCCATAGACTATCCCTAGTAGAAGCTCTGCCAGAGTGCCATCTCAGCTTATCCCTCCCATAGCCTATCCCTAGCAAAAGCTCTGTCGGAGTGCCACTTCAGTCAAAATCCAAAAGTAGTTATCCCTAGCGAAAGCTCTGTCGAATCGAACCGCAGTCAAAATCTGAAAGTAACCATTCTTAGTCGTAACTCTGTCCAATCAACATCTCTCAAGAAAGAAAGTTGGAGGTCAAGACCATCTTCTTTTAAGCCAAGAAAAGCCAAAAGACAGTTCATGCCGGCACAAATCGAGGTCCCACCCTTCTTGACCCAACATAGGGGTCAAGCTCAGGAATAATTTCTCACCCAAATTAGCATAATGTAGACTCTACATGGACCTTATTGTAGTGTACATAATCTTTAAATTCAATCAATGTACATATGAGTGATAATTTAGCCATACATGCAGAATAGGAATAATTGTGAAAAATATTCATTCTTAAGCATCTAACAGGAAGACCAGTTAAATAAGGTAGATTGGGTGCCTGACACCTTCTTAATTTTGTAACCTGACACGTAACTTAAATCTCTGGACCAGACCAACTTTTTGGGCCTTTTTCTTAGGAATCGGGCCCACCCTCAGGTCCTAGGCCCATAATCCTTGGTGGCTACTCTAAACCCCATTTTATATGATCCCAATCTCCCGTATTAGACTATCATCAAATCTCTGTCTCAATGACAAACTTTACACTCCTATGAAATAGGCTTCCACGTATCTCTGAGCGGTGATGGCAAAAGAAGGTCTTCTTTTTCCCTTTTTTTCAGCCACTACCCTCACAGTGGTGACTCCATTGGGGATAATGTCAAGCTTCTGACACTAAATGCTACCTCTAAATGCAAGAATATTTTTCATCAAATCTGTTTGAAAACGTGTTTGGCTAACCCCATGTTTATATTTGTACTTGCTAACTACATTATTCATCGTGCTCAAAGTGAAATCATTTGGCGAGGGACTCCTGTCATGCTCGCACCCTTGGGGAGGTCAGTGCCTGTCATGGAAAGTACTCTGAGAGCAAATGGTAGCCGCTTCCTGTATAAGGGTGTGGGGTATTATTAAACGGTGAGGACGTTCGTAATTGTGCCAATACCCTCGGAGAGGTCTGTGCACTTTATGATATTCGATAATATTCTCGCATTACACTTTTGCACACAATTACTGACGGTTCCATCACCCCGTGCTCAGTTGCTTAACCTCGTGTGTAGTCACGAGTAATGAGCAAGGAAGTCACCCCCTTGATCTCGTACCTATGGGTATATCAAAAGGATCACGTACCTTGCGTATATAGATCCTATTCAAGAAGCCTTATCGGTCCTATTGCATCCATCGCATGCTCGCATCATATAGGAGAACGTAGGAACATCACAAACTGATCTGTATAATTTGTTTGCGGTCTTGAAAAGGAATTTACCTATAATACATTACAGTCATAATGAAATGCTGTCCTAAGTGGGTTTCGGATAAAAGGTGTCCTTCCTCCTTAGAAATGAAATATGGATGATTTGGCATACGTCTGTCAAAGTCTCGTGAAATGTCAAATTATTTAAAAGACCTGAGGAAACTAGGAGGAAGGTCACCTAGTGGGTTAAGATTAAGGAAGGCATGACTTTATCAATCGAGAATGTATTAATAAGAACATTCTAGTCAAGCCATTTGTCTGAAATTCCTGCTTATGACATTGAATGGACTAGGGGCATGGACCCATACCCACTCCCTATCATTAAGTGGACTAATTTTGGATAAATTATTGGTTGACAATTGAGTAGATGAATGAATAAAGGGTTGGGAATATAAGAATCTTAAAATAAGCCACTTTCGGTTTAGGTACAATTTCACACCTCAAGTATTCTCCGCGATCTATTTGGACATGTTAGGGTAACGATTGATTCGATTAAGTCCATTATCACCTCTATCGTCTCTTTGAGATTGTCTATCGCCAAGTGGTTACAACCCAGTTCACATGGTTTCACACGACTCTGAATCACCCGAGCAAGCATGGGTCCACCCTGTAGAGACCTTGTAGACAGAAATGGCCGAGGTCCAGAGAAGAATAGCCCAGATAGTGCATGGACTCCAAAACCCTCCCAGGACTGAAATAGCACAAGCTACATGGCAGTTGGATCAGAACAGACCCATGAGTCATTGCGGGAATTCTTCTCGAGTTGACTCAGGAGAACCAATGCAAGTCAGGCCAACCGGTTAGAGAGGAGTTCACTTACCCATCCAAATGGTCAATGGGGGTCCTATTCTAGGGTCCCTCCTACCAGGGTAGTAATTGAAGATCATAAAGAAGAGTTTACAGGGCACGTCTGAATGGAACCTCCAGAAACGGAGTGAGAAAGAAAAATCAGAGAGCAATTAGAGAAATTGGAAAATATGCTCCGAATGGGAAAGAGTTCAGAAAGCCAAACAATAGATTCTGATGAAATGAGTTTCTTTTTCGGGATAAGGATTCTCAAGAAGTTTAAATAGCAGATCGACAGATTCGACGGCTCAGGGGACCACAAGGCTCATCTCAAAGTCTTTCTCAGCATCACCAAGTTATGGCAACTTACTGATAACTAGATGGGACAAGCCTTTATTTTAACCTTATCAGGACTAGCACTCCAGTGGCCCACATAGTTGGAGTCTGCCCAAACTCAGAATTGGACAACCATGGTAAAAGCCTTTACCAAACAATACTCTTACAATACTGAAGTGGAAGTGAAGCGTCTAGAGATTGAGATATTGAGATAGTAGCCCAGAGAAGGATTCACTGCCTTATTGATGAGTTTTAGGATAAGGCTGCCAAGATGGTAGACCACTTTCAGAAGTAAAACAAGTAGAAATGTAGATTGAGAACTTGTCAAAGCTTTATTATGATGTTCTCTACTATCAACATCGGCAGACTTTTAATGCCCTAATAGCCATCGGTTCACATGTGAAAAATAAAATTCTGAGAGAGGCCTAGTATCATGGATCATCCCAAAATGTTGGGAAGAATACCAGAGTTGGACGCAGAAAGGGTCCCGAAACCAATGTGGTGGGTGCAGGCCAACAGATAGTCTCACCTGTCACCTCTTCACAACCATTTATGATTCAAGCAGATGCCCCTGCTCAGAAGGCTTCCCGCCCAAGAAGACAATTGACTTATTTGGGAATGTCCGTAACAACAGTGCATGAAAAGCTAAAGAAACAGGGATTACTAGGGACAGTAGCTCCAAGAGTAATTAGCAACCCTCCCCCAACTTGGTATAGGGACCATAAGTACTATGCTTACCACACCCAGAAGGGGCACAACACTGAAATATGCTTGAGTTTGCAACATGCAATCTAGGATTTGGTAGACAATGGGACTATTGAAGTCAAGGTCAAGCAATCTCCTAGTGTCAATACTAATCCACTCCCAGACCATGGAACCGTCAACATGCTAGCAACAATGAGTGACTGGCAAAATTGGGACCCTCGATTCTTTGATCCAACCTTATTAGAGATTCTAAGAAGCACCAGGAGGAGAAGCGTGTTGAGTGGAGAAAGAAGTTATGGCTTGTGCAGAAGTTGTCTCTTCCTCCAGAATTGTTAGGGCACATCAATGGTCTCATTAAGAATGCTTGTCAAAAGGAGTGCGACTCCTTCCGAAGGGTTGTTCACATGTATCAGTTTGATAAGCACTTTTGTCATCCCATGTCCTATGATCATGTGAATAGCCTAGACGAAGAAGCAATAGAGAGTGATCCCACTTAACCCATTGCATCCCGAGCTCGAAAGAATCACATGAATGCTCCACTTACAGGAAGGCCATGAGTCAAAGGGCCAAGGCCATGAAAACTCCCAAAGAAAAAGAACCATCAGAAGAAGAATTAGAAAATCAAGCACTCGCTATTCTCCCTCCCACATCAATAGAAGAATCCACCTATCCACCATCACTATCACTGTACCATCAAGCTTCGTCATACCATCAACCTCCACCATATCATCAACCTTTACCACACCATCAAGGGGAAGGGACCTCATCATCTTATCACCTCCTACCTTCCTCACAATACCCTATTTCTTATGTTACATCACCTTCATATCATTCCGCCTCATATCCCTCATCACCCTTATACCAATCCCATTCTCAAGATTCGGTGGATAACCCAAAAGAAGGATGGATGGACGGGTGCAGTTGAAAGGATATGCTTGCATTACCAGATTCTCCAAAGATAACATCATCAACAAGATCGGTGAATGCTTTAGGAGATGGCCAAGGTAATGACCCCACTTCACTAATTCAAAAAACCATATCTCCAGAGGATAATTTGGAGATAATTGTAGAGATTACAGATGATCTTCTCAAAGCAGTAACAACATTGGTAATAGGGGAGCAAGTCAAAGAGCATACCTCGTTAATCCATATAGGGAGTGAAACAGAAGATGATGAATCCAGTTCGGGCCAGGGAGGACATGTCTGACCCTATGAAATTTTTTTGATCCATATGCTTTGAATACTATGAACGTTTGGATATGGGAGAATTCGATGATTAAGAGGAATCTAATGAAGGACCGAGTGAGGGAGAAATCAGTGAAGATGAGAATGATGGAAATGACTCTGAGTCTTAAGATGATGATGAGTACCCAGATTGGAATGACTACCAAGGGCCTTGGGACAATAAGAAGATGATGAATCAGGGTACTATTCACCCAAGGATCCAAGAGGACATTCAGTGTATGCAATCGGAGAGGATGACCCGGTGGTTGATCCCACAGATGTTATTTAGTCGGCACACACAATACACGTAGAAGGGGAAGATCCGGCATCGAATTCAGAAGATAGTGAAGGATATGAGATCAATTTTGAAGGTGAAGGAAATTGTCACACCCCGTTCACACTGAACCGGAGCGGTGACCGAGTTAACACCGGTTAACCCAAACCTGCCAGGATCATCAGATACTGTATTCCACCACAGCATACGCACAACTAATATAAGTTCATCAGATCAGCGGAAGACTAAGTTTTACCTGTGAATAAATCCCATATACTTGATACCCGGATAGTGATACAATAATTATATACATTTGGGCCCGAAGGCATGATATATACACAAAAGGATAAAATTCAAATATCAAGTACATAAGGAAATTCACAAAAACAATCAGAGTACACAGATCGGCTCGGTATCAAGGCTGGAGCTCAGCTCGGCATCAAGGGTCGTGCCCAGCTCGGCATCACATAGAAGAGCTCAGCTCGGCCTCAGAAGTGGAGCTCAGCACGGCCTCAAAGGTGGAGCTCGGCTCGGCCTCATAACTACTGTCCCGCAGCACAGCTCTCACACGAGCAGTCGGTGCCGTGCCCTAACTCCTCAGGGGTCCACCAGTCCTCTTCAGGAAACTCGACTGTGGGACCCACCCCATACTCCTCAGATGTATGAGCTGCAAAATCATCTAAAAAGGGGTGTACACGTGGGATGAGCTCACTAGCTCAGTAAGTAGAAAGATGGACCACACACAACAGTCCACACATCACAACACATCATATGCACTACATGCCATGCTATACATTTTAAATCACATCCACCTAAGCAACATTACTAAGTCCTTGGTTTTAGTGCTACTACAACCACAGTGCGCGTATACTCCGGGTACGAGCCGCGAACTCCCTCCCGCGATACGCCCATAGGGCTGTCGGAGAAGGCCCACCGTGAGTACTCGGAAAAGTAAAGACAATGCCGTCCATCGGCTCTCAACAGAAATGTAAATAACTGAAATAAAGGTGCTGACTCCAGCAATTTAAAAGCAGTACGATTGGCCCTCTTGAATGTACCACCGGGGTTGCCGACTGTCCTACATGACTCGTCGGGCGTAATGCCTAACCACCACAGTGTCCGACAACCGCGACCCTTGCTTCCCCCCAAATGGTAACCCAACACCTTAACCCCTGTTGGGAAGGGTCGTAGCACGGGATGGTGAAAATCCTAATACCGCATGCTCCTATATGACAATAGTACGATTGCATAGTGCCACCGTGTCCCATTCCACGGGCCACCAATGCATTCGTTTCCAAGCCGACTACGGCATCTAGTCTATCAATGCGTTATGCACCATGATGTCCACATTCAACATATAAACATCTCATTCAATTGGCATTTGAAAAGTAAACATAGCACATATGCGCATCAATGTGTGGAATAACTAATCTACATAGCATATTCATGATGACATGACTAGATTAGATATATTTGAATGAATGCCAAACAATTGCCTTGAAACAAGGCCAAACGTCCTCTCTCCACTTACTTGTAGCGTACAAGGATTCCCGTTCAGTACGGGTGAGATCCGGTGCGAATCGGGTCGGATCTGGTGAACCTAACATAATTGAGCGAGGTTAGTACTTCACCATTTTAGAATCAAAATTTAATGAAATCCGATGATAAAATCATGTTTAGAACATCAAAAGAAGGTCACACGTCCGATTTGGGTTCGATCAGACACAAGAATCACCTTCGGGGCCACACGGGTGGGTCAGACAGGTGGGTAGTCTGGCCCACCGGTATACCCACCGGTTGGGACCGGCGGGTAGGGGCCTGCCGGTAGTACCCGTCGGTTGGGCCAGGGGCCCCTGCTAGGACCGGCGGGTAGGGGCCCGCCGGTTGGGCCCGAAGGCCCCCCGCCTTCTCAGGTGGGTACCCACAGGCGGGTAGGGGCCCACCGGTTGTACCCACCGGTCTTGGCGGGAAACACCCTGTTTCTTCCCAACTTTCTCCATTCTTTGGGGATTCAAATGGGGCTTTTTCCCACCCATTCTTCACACCTTCAAGGTCCTATAGGATGGTTCTAACCTAGATCTAGGTTAGATTCAAGTGAGGGAAAACCATCTTACCTTCTTTGCTCAAGAACGACTTCAAACCCTCCAATCACTTCAAACCCACAATGTTCCTTCCACCTTGTCAATATCTCTTCAAATCCTTCAAGATCAACACATAAATCATCTATTAAACCTTAGATTCATCATTTCAAAGGGGTTTTACAAGATCTCAAGGAACCATACTCGAATTAAGGGTTTAAAGCTTGGGTATGGTGAATGTTCACAAAACCCAACTTTTCTTACCTCTAACTGTAGATCTAGAGTTGAAGATCACTCTCCCGGTACCGGAATGGGAAGATCGAGCTTCGGCGCCGCTGAAATCCCTCTTTTCTTCCTCTTCCTTCTCTTCCTTTCTTCTTCCCTTTCTTTTCTCTCTCCTCTTTACTTTTCTCACCAACGTACGGGGGTAATAAATGGAAAGAAGAGAAAATCATAAAGCCTTATATATAATTCCTAATTAAGTGAATAGTGCACTTGGATGGGTCACTCAGGTGGGTGGGTGTACCCACCTGTCCTACCCACCTGAGGGCCAAACTTGGGATTTTGATCGGGTTCGAGCCTCGTCACGAACCCCACCCCCGGAATACGATGTAGCATACGTATATACCTTAAAATACGGATATAATACCTGCTTTATCCGTACATAGCCTTATGGTAGGTGCATGTACACGGCTTGGGCACTCATGTCTCTTCTGGCACTGGCTCGGACTTGTAGGGCCAGCCGGTGTTTAAGGTCACCCGTGCCATCATAGCCCATAAGGAACCCGCTCTAATTTCCTCTGGCTCGGTTCCTGCACGGTTAAACCGGTTCAACCGTGAAATCAGACCGGGTTTAAGAAGCGGGGTATTACAGAAATTCTATAGCAGAACACATGGCTTATGTCTATAATCATTTGGTTGACATCAAACTCGAGGCTGATGAGATTGATCAAATGTTAGGTGAAGTAGCCATTTGTGAACAATGCTATACTGAGCAGTTGAGAATCCTTGAAAAAATAGAGGGACATGCCACATTTGCAGAAATGGTGGATACAACAATTGCGTGGCTTTCCAATGCAATTAAGAAGGTGTGAGATAGGGCCCTTGACATTTGCAGAGGACCTCGACTTCCCACCCCTAGCAAGGAAGGAGAATCAGAAGAGGACGATGATCCTATGGTAGGAATAATTATCATAACAAATAGCGATGATGAGGAGTGTTATCCTACGGGGATCATCGTGAAGAAACCTATCAATGTGATGGAAACTCGAAATGGAAGAGATTACAAAGGGAAGGCCCTAGCTATAGAACAGTCAAGGACTAATCAGGCAGTGGCTTGAAGAAAGAATCGAAGAAAGTTTTGGCTCAGCTCAAGAAGTCCCAAGCTAATATCTCGATTAGGAGATTGCTGATGGCCTCCCCCACACACCGTGAAGTAGTCTTGAAGTCTCTCACTAATGTGCAAGTGCCAATCGAGATACATCCGGTGCATTTCTCGCACATAATAGGGGTAACTTATGTGGTACAATCATTAATGTTCTCAGACTCTGAACTCCCCAAAGGAGCTCAGCACAATAAAGCTTTACACATCATGGTAGAATGTCTTGACAAGGTGGTTCCCCAGGTTCTCATTGACAATTGGTCTGCTTTGAATGTTCTACCCTTGAGATCGGTAAAAAGTGTTGGCATCAACCTGGAAAAGATGAGGCCGTCAAACCAAACCATACGGGCATATGACAACACCAAGAGGAAAATCCTTAGCATCCTCACCATTGCCATAATGATTGGCCTAGTGAAGTTTGGTATTGATTTCCAGATCATTGATATACCGGCATCTTTCGACTTGCTCTTAGGAAGGCCTTGGTTACATTATGTGAAGCCAGTGTCCTCTAGTTTCCATCAGAAAATGAAATTCATTCATGAAGGGAAGGTGATTACAGCGGTCGGGGATCCTGAAGTAGTGACACCTTAGCCAATATTGAAAATGGAGAAGAACAAGACCAGGAAGTTCACCTTAGTGGTTTTGAGATAAAGAAAACTTGTGCAGCACTCGCCAAGGAAATGCTAGATGAAAAGATTTCGGCTAACTATGAAGCTATTTAGAGCCCTCCGATGAACCAAATGATGAGGAACATGCAATACTTTCCAAGGATGGGACTGAGAAAGTATCATCAAGGTATTTCAAAATTACCTACTCCAGTGGTTAGCAAATGAAGGAGTGGTCTTGGGTACATTTCTCAAACCCCCAAACCAAGGAGGAAGAATGGAAACAAAGGGCAGAAGGTATTAAGGATGACCAAGAAAATATCCACCTCTTACCACCCCACTCTCAACAGCTACTTCATAAAAAGAGACAAAAAAGGAGGTGGAGCATGCCATATACTACCTCAGCAAGAAGTTCTTGGAATATGAGACACAGTACACATCTTTGGAAAGAACTAGTGCTGCACTGATTTGGGCAACAAAAAGGTTGTGGCACTACATGGTAGCTTATCCAGTGCATTTGATATCAAGAATGGATCCAATCAAGTACCTCTTCGAGAAACTAGCTCTAACAGGAAGGATGGCTTGGTGGCTACTTTTACTATCAGAGTTTGACATCACCTATGTTACTCAAAAATCTATCAAGGGTCAAGCTATAGCCGATCATTTGGCTGCCCACCCCATAGAAAATGGAAGAGTCCTGGATGATGCCTTTCTCAATGAAAAAATCATAGTAATAGAAGAAGAAGACACAGCTAATGAATGGCAGTTATTCTTTGATGGAACAGCTAATCAAAAGGGGTGTGGTGTGGGAATAGTGCTTGTCACTCCTGATGGTCTTTATTTACCTTCATAATTCTGCCTTAATTTCTCCTGTACCAACAATATTGCTAAATATGAAGCTTGTGCCTTGGGACTCGAAACTCCCTTACCATCGGGATAAAAAAGATCAAGGTATAAAGTGATTTATCCATTGTAATTTGTCAGACTCAAGAAAAGTGGAAGACTAGAGATGAGAAACTGAAGCCGTATCAAGAACATCTGGAGGAAGTGATTGGACCCATTTATCAGAATTCAGTGAAACCTATGGCTAGGGTTCGACCATTCTTCGTGGAGCAAAGAAGCAGACCCATATATCAGAATTCAGTGAACTCTCTCACTATAGATGGTCAATCTTGGTTTACTCACATAGTGGATTACATCAGGGAAAGGAAGTATCCGATTGAAAAGAGAAAAGAAATTCCTAAGGAGATATGCCACCCTATTTATCCTTCAAGGAGATTTGTTATACAATAGATCCTATAATGGAATACAGTTGTTGTGTGTGGACGAAAAGCAAGCTACAACCATCATAGAGAAAATTCATAAAGGCCTTTACAGACCCCACATGAATGCTAAGATGCTAGCTAAAAAGATTCTCAGGCTGAGATATTAATGGAACACAATGGAAGCAAATTGCGTAAGCTTTGTTAAGAAATACCATAAATGTCAGATATTTGCGAATATCATACATATCCGACCAAAGGAGTTGTACTCACTCAGTTCTCCTTGGCCATGCTCTACCTGGGGTATTGACATCATCGGGAAGATCAACCCCAAAGCATCCAATGGTCACGAATTCATTTTGGTAGCCATTAATTATTTTACCAAGTGGGTAGAGGCTTAGTCATATGCAGTCCTCACCTCTTCTAAGGTGGTAAAATTCATCCAAGAAAATTTCATTTCTTGATATAGAGTACCTCAAGAGTTGATATCAAGTCAGAGATCCCATTTTTGGGGTAAAATCAACAAGATTTGCATAAAGTTCAGTATCAGAAAGCATTGCTCGACCACGTACAGGCCACAAACCAATAGGGTAGTAGAGGTGGCTAACAAGAACATCGAGGTCATCCTATAGAAAATTGCTGAAACACACAAGGATTGGGCTGATAAGTTACCCCTTGCCTTGTGGGCATATCAGACTTCTGTGCGATCCTCAATAAGGGCAACTCCTTTCTCTTTAGTATATGGGGTTGAGGCAGTTCTACTCGTAAAAATCTTAGTGCCATCCCTAAGGGTGCTACTGGATAGCCAGCTAAATAGGTGAAGGCTAGACATAACGAGCTCAACTTTCTCAATAAAAGGCGTATGAAGACCATGGATAATCTAAAGAAATATCAACTGAGAATGGCAAGGGCCTTCAACAAGAATGTGAAGCCCCGTCATATAGAGAAGGGTGAGCTTGTTCTTCGAGAACAAAGAGCTCCAATTCATTACCCGAGAGGAAAATTCAGGCCCAACTGGAGTGGTCTATTCACTGTCAAAGAAATTCTACCAGGCAAAGCTATAAAACTCATAGACCACAACGGCAAAGAAATACCCAGATTGGTCAACATGGATCAACTCAAGAGATACTATGTCTAAAAGGGTGAATAGCCCGAACTACGCTAGTCTTGATTCCTCTTAAGGGATACGTAGGCAACTTGACAGGTGCAAGTGCAGTCTCAACCATTTAAAGGTAATAAATTGGTTCCTAGATTAATAATCAAGGTATCTAAAAAGATCATCATAGCTTGTGTCCCCCAAGAATCACCATTTGGCAAATAAGACCATTAGGAATCTGTCATTCGCTTATGGTCCTCCAAATTCTTATCCAGAATTCCATCCCCCAATAGTCGCCACTTGGAACCAGCATGTCAAGGCCTGTTCATTCTCCATCCTTGATATCAGAAGGCATCGCTCGACCACGTTCACCCAATATATATATATATTTATAAGATTTTGATGCAACAATGGTAAAGGCTTGGTTGTGTCAATAGCTAATGAGTGATACTTGATAAATCACCACATCTCCTTTTGTTTGTGATGGCTGGAGGAAAAGTCATGGACTTTGGCTGGATGAGACATTGAGAAAATGGACCTTAGACATAAACATAAGGGCATTAGGACTGCTAGAATCTATAAATATGTCAATGATCTGTTGAATCAGATGTGTAAAATTACATCATCATTTACTCCAGCAAGTGCCTCAACACTAGGATACCAATCTTCATGTGTTTTGGTTTGAATTAGTTGAGATCTGCCTAACTCTCGAAGAATTCTGAGTTTGTATGCAAATCCCCACCCAAGGGCAGGTTGATCCAACCATCTTTGAAGAAAGATTACTCAGAGAAAATTCAGGATTTCTTCGGATGGAAGAAAGAGGAAGTGAAGCAATTCATTAGGTATGGGAAGATTGAAATTCTGAAGGTGGCCAAGATCTTCGCTCAGTATCTATATTGGGAGAAATCCATTAACAAAGATCACAAGATGCTTTTCTACTTTACATGATAGCTCGCTATATTCTCTAAACCCCTGGACGTGGTTCACCACTTGTTCTGATAGAAGCGGTAAAGCAATTGAAGAAAGGAGGTGATATCATCCCTACAGTCCTTGCAGAAATGCTTAAGGGATTTGATGACATGAGCCATAGCCATAGATTCAGACTTGATTAGTACCAAGGAAGTCCTGCTATTTTTCAGATTTGGCTCCTTGAGAAACTGAAGTTGACTAGGCCATTAAAATAATGCCAACCCGAAGCTCCTTGCTACCAAGACAAGAGGGAAGTCCCAAAATTTAAGATTGTTGTTGATTGGGAGAGATACCTGCAAGAAAGAACTGCAAAGATATTGCATGGAGATGCCTAGGGAAGCCATAAGAAGATTTTCTAATGAAGACCCCTGGATACAACTACATCAGGTTGATGGGATTGACTCACACGTCATTTTATATGCCTACATATATCAGCTGACAGTATGAACTGAAAGCAGATGACCCAAAGGAGTAACTTTTACCCACCCCAAGAATTGTCTCCCTATATTGTTACCTATCTATCCCATTTATGGTAGGAAAGTTATTTTCTTGTAATTCACTTGGTATTAAAATGAGGAGATATTTGGACTTTTATGTTATTCTGATTATTCTAATGAAGAATTGATTTGTGGAATTTATTATGCCTAAACGTTCCAAACTATAAACAAAAGGAGATTTTCTTTGTGCCAAAGATAGGTTTCCATTCATAAAATGCAAAAATAAAAAGAAAAAAAATGAACAAACAAGGGGAGGGAAAAAGAAAATGAAAAAATATATGCATGTGTTTGTGCTTGCAGGAACTACAAGAATGGATCCCTAAGAGTCAAAGTCCTTATTTAAACCATACTTAGGGTCGCCCTCATGGAATGGTGAGGAGTCGGTGTGTACCAATCCTAAATTCGCCAGCCTCTGGGATAGATCCTGAATATGTGCATGCTATTGGGCATTCTCTTGCTGGTAGGAGCTTACTTGGCCCTCTAAGGCAACAATCCTTCCATCCTGAGGAATATAAGAGATGGTAAAAAAAAGTGTAATAAAATAAAAAGAAAAAAAAAAGAAGGGGAAAGATACCTTGTCCATCACCACCTCACATAAGCTTTGATGCATCCTCCTGATCTCGGTATAGACCTCCGAAGACACATGAGAAAGAGCATATCATCCAAGGGATGTCAAAAGCTAAGCAAATGAGGGATGATCAGATACTCACATAGTCATATGGAATAGACAGCCCAAGAGAAGCATCTATGTTTATTCTCTGCCCCAAAAGATGAGAGATGCTAGGATTGGCTATGTTGGGATATAACCAACCTGGGAATCCATGGAAAAGAATGGTGGCTTTCCTGAGGGATCCACAAATTTTGCATAGGACCGGTGGAGGGGGAAGAACTCATCTCCTGGAATGATTGATTCGTAATTTTATAGAAGTAAAAAAGTCAGGTCTGACGATTCAAGCTGGCTAGCAATCTATGACATCTCTCTTATGTATCACATCATTTTAAAGGTGGATCCAGAGCCTAATTCTTGGTCGATACAACCATGAATGGCCTCTGCTATAGATCTCCATGGTTCCGGTAATTTAGAAAATAGAGGGCCATGCCCTTCTCCTTCTGGAGGTGTAAATGTGATTCTTCGCATGCCGCCATCATGCGCAGCCTTTGGGCAAACTGTAAACCACGTCTGACTCTGGCCTGAAGCATTTAACTCAGTTACTACTACTATAGACTCAAATGAGAATTAAGCATGAAACCCCGATGTGTAATACTATGAGTTATATATGTGAAGGAATTCTTAAACGTTAGCTTCCAAGAAAGAAAAATCTTTACTGGCACGTAGCAAGAAATTCCCTTGTGATAGAGAATCCTCATCCCATCCGGCAAACAGCCCATAATTACCCTATAGGATAGGGCAGCTTTCTTGCATCGAACCCAGAATTACCTCTTGGTCTTGAAGTCTTGGGAAGATAGAAGGAAGCATTGAGCAATGAGGGTTAGGAAGAGAATGAAGATAGTTTGTAGGGAGCTTCAATGGTAGGATGAAGTGAGTAGACAATGAAGAAATAAATAATACACAGGCACCAAGGCACCTCTATTTTGATTTTTTGGAGAGAAGAGAAGAGAAGCCAGTGCCAAATTCTATACTGATTTTTAGGAGAGAAGAGAAGGGAAGGAGGATCCGAGTTGTGTCTACCTGATATGAGTTGCATCTAAGTCGCATGGGTGGTTTTTTTGGAGAAGCAACCATAGTCATTGGATCCTCTAGGGACAGGTGTCACCCACCCAGGTAGCTATAGGCAAGCTTTGGGTAATCAATGCTATGGAGAGCAGCCGGATCCCATGGTTTATGGGGTTGTCTCCATAGAGCGCATCGCCCATAGAGTGCCCATATAGGCCTTGGCGCATGACACATCTGGAGGAAAAAAATCTAATGGACAAAAATATAACCCCTTGATTTTACCCACTTAACCCATTGACCCCCTACTTCAATCCAAACCCGAAACTTTACTTCAACCTAACCCACTTACCTCTCTAACCTCCGTCCCCAAAACGCAGTGGAAGGCGGGAGCAAAAAACCATTTTCCATGACTAAATGGACCTGGTTGTTGCATGGAGGATATTCAAGAGGAGGAGTAGAGGTCCTGTGGTGATATTGTTGGTAACAGATTTTAGCAAATTTGGCCTACAAGACAATCGGTCAATCAATCAATGTCAATTTATTGACCGATTGTGTCAAGGAGCTGACCAATAATCAAGTTGACCAAAAATGATGATCTTGTATTAAGGATTTGATCGGTTAGAATAACCATCACGTTGATCAAGCAGACAAATCAAATACAGTCAGATGACTGATTGTGACTTTTTACGGTCAGCTAACCGATTTCAACTTTTTATGTTTAACTAACCGATTCTGGATTTTCGGTCAACTTGACTGAGGAAGTTACAAAGACGTGGCCTAAGTGGTTAAGGAAATTACAACTAACTAACTACCCCATTAAGGACATGATACATGGGTTCCTATAGTTACGAAACTGCCAAAAGTGGAGAGTCCTTCAAATAAAACTATAAAAGGGACCATAGTGGAAGAAGGAAGACATGATCAACAAATCAAACAAACTCTGAGATCAAGTCCTATCTTTCATTCCGTTTTTATATTTTATTTTTTATCTTTTATGTCTTAGATTAGCATTTTCCTTTGAAGTCCTGTACTTCCTTCAAGTCATGTACTGTAGTTCATAGTGTAATGATCACATCGCTGTTATGTTTAGCATCAATAGAGATACAGATCACGTTTTCGGTATGTCTAATGTCAAATGAGACAACAAATCTTGTTTCTGGTATGTTTAACATCAACAGAGAACAGTTGATCATATTTCTAGTATATTGAATATCAACAAAGATAAGATTACATTTTCCTCTTGTCTATGAGTTACTATCATTTATCTTCATCTTTTTCAATCCTTGCATCATGTTTCTGCAAAGAACATTAAAAGTCCTTGGAGCAATCGAGGCAAGAGGAGAGCCCAAGTCGCTTGATCAAAGTCAGATCTACTATTGAATCCGGTCAGGAAGGATTCTAGCATGCTCGCGCACACTCCGATACGATCAGCTGATCGTAACTCAAGGAAGGATTTTGTTGTCAATAAAAATTGGCATGCCCGATGGGACTCTTTGAGAAGAAATCATGATACCAAGAAGAAGAAGTGCTCAAAATTCGGGGGGCAAAAGTAGTTGGTGGTCCTCTAACACCACCAAGTCCTGAGCACAATGTTAAAGCCACCACATCAAGGGCACAGACAAATGGAATTGGCGAAGACATGATTTTCCAATTAGTGATTGTTATGCAGGAGGAACTATGTCAGTTAGTCAAAGTCATTATACAGAACATTATAGATCAATATAACCAACTATTGGCTCGCTATGACCAATTATTCACAATTCTTATGGCTCAAATTCAGCCAAATGTGTGGAATCAACAACCCAACATTAATCAACTTTCATCTGGCGAGGGGCATGGTCACATGGATGGAGTTCATGTTGGGACTAACATGACTGGTCAACCCGGCCAGGCTAGTCAGCCTAGTTACATGATCGGGCAACCCGGTCATGCTAATTAGCCTAATCATACTGGAAGTTCAAGCTATTTGGTGATTAATAATGGTTACAATGGGGGCATGCCCCTAATAGGCCAAGGCAACCATATGGTGGTTGACCAGGAGAAGCTAGTCAGGGTAATTCAAGATCAGATCAACCCTGCCTTATGACCAGTCACAAGATGCATGTATCGGAAGCCATACCCAAAATATCTGGATTTGGTTGACATGGGCAGAAATTTGAAGATACCTGAATTCTCCAAATTCTCTAGAGAAGACAATGGTCCATGGTGGAGCATATCACTCATTTCACCATCCAGTGTGGGATTATAAGAACAAGTGACATCCTAAAGCTAAGATTGTTCCCTAACTCATTAATTGGAGTGGCCTTCTCATAGTACTGCAATTTACCAGTCAATTCCATTCAAAATTGGGGAGATATGGAAGATAAGTTCCATATCTAGTTTTATAGGACCAAACCCATAGTATTAGTTTCAGACCTGGCAAGGATGCACTGGGAGAATGGCGAAGTCATCGACTAGTTTGTTAACAGATTTAAGGTCATTTAGCTTTGTGTGTAGAATCCTATGTGATTAACTTCCTCTGCTATTTCTATCTACTTTAGTAATTGGATAAAATGCTTTATGTTACTTTAAATATTTTTCCCTGGCACATGCTCAAGGGGAGTATTTCATCTTCTTTCTGTTGCACATGCATTACATTATAGAAATGACATAATCTCCTTTTTGTTGTTGACAAAAGGGGGAGAATTTTTATTTATTGTCCGAATTTCTGTAAATGACATAATTGCCTATCTAATTTTAAATTTTAAACATTTTACTGTCATTTCTAGTGCTTGTTTGTCACCACCAAAAAGGGGGAGATTGTTGGGAACATGCCCACACTCCTATATGTGTTTTGGTGTTAACAAACAAACATGTATCCTTAACTTGATTAATAAGTGTGAATAGCATAAGGGCCTTGAGATCTCTGTTGAAAGAGCACTCTCCTGAAGTTGTATGTATTGTTGAGCCGATGTCTCAAACTTATAAGTTTCCATTTCTCATGGTGAGCAAATTAGGCTTCGATGCAGATTTCATTCATAACCAGCGAGATGGTAAAGTGCACAACCTGTGGGTACTTTAGAAGCATGGGATCAATCATCCCTCAGTCATCTCTTCGTCTGATCAACAGGTCACTATGATTTTTTATTAGCTTGGAGGTAAAATTGCTTTCTCATTTATTCATGCCAGTAGCTTCAAAATCCAACACAGGAATTTGTGGATGGAGTTGGGTTAGGTGCCCCTTCTTTCATCTGAGAAAAGGGGCCCTGGCAGGTTCAATACCGATTCAGCTGTTGATTTCCAAGCAATAGTTGATGCGTGCTCGCTCATCCCGATTCCTTCTGAGGGTAGAAGATTTACCTGGACAAACAATCGCTGCAGAGGTCATGTCTCAACCACTCTAGACCGCAGCTTCTGTAATGAAAAGTGGATCGACATTTTCAATAATATATCTCAGAGAGTGATTCCGTGTACAACCTCTGATCATTTGCCTCTCTTGATATCCTTAGATGTGATCCCAAAACCCCCTAATTTTCCATTCAGATTTCATAACTTTTGGATGGAAGATGAAAACTTCTTATCGGTGGTCAAAGAATATTGGGATAATGAAGCAAAAGGGGACGCCATTCTTGTTCTCGTGAAGAAATTAAAGCATGTAAAAGCACTAAGCAGGTCTTGGGCAAAGATCACTTTTCCCAACATTGACAAGGAAGTGGAGCGTGCTTCTCTTGCTCTTTAGTCCATCCAGGATGACATTGATAAGTTGGGAATGATAGATGATTTGTTTAACCAAGAAGCAAATGCAAAAAAAAGCCTGTTAAAGGCTACTCAGCTTGAAGAAAAGTTGTGGTCAGAGAAGGCAAAGCATCAATGGATGAGGGAAGGTGACTATAGCTCGAAGTTCTTTCACTTGTCAGTGAAGATGAGGCGCTCTTGAAATCAGATCCGAGCTCTTAGGAAAGATGATGGTTCTTGGGTCTCTGACCGGTTCTTAGGTCTCTGACCAGCCCTCTTTTTCCTCATATATTTCTAATTTTTACCAGGCTTTCCATGGGGCATCTCAGACCACTCCCCACTGGGATCTTTTGGTGTGTATCCTGCAAGAATTGAAGGAAGATGACAATTTATTTCTCAAGGCTATTCCAAACCCTGAAGAGATAAAGAAAGCAGTCTGGGATCTAGACCCTGAAAGCTCCCCTGGGCCAGTTGGCTTTTTAGGTACTTTTTTCAAAAGAGCTTGGGATATTATTCATTTAGACTTTTGTAGAGCTGTTTGCCAATTTTTCAGGTCGGGGAGGCTTTATAAGGGAGTAAACAATTGCTTTGTTTCGCTCATCCCTAAAGTCCAGGGAGCCTCTACCCTTGATAAATTTTGTCCAATATGTATGGGAAACTTCTATTGTAAAGTTCTGACCAAGATCCTAGCCTCGAGATTATCCCTTTTGCTTCCGCACCTAATCTCTAAAGAACAGGGTGCATTCCAATGATGAAAAGTTATCTCCACCAACATCAGCCTAGCCTCTGAGTTAGCAAACTTGATGCACTCTATAGTCAAAGATGGAGGTATGGGTCTCAAGCTTGACATTCAGAAATATTTCGACTCCATATCATAGGACTTTCTTTTTGCCACTCTCAGAAAGTTTGGGTTTTCAGAAAAATGGATAGCATGGATTTTAGAGATTCTCTTCTCGTCTAGAATCTCTATCTTGGTCAACGATGGTCCTGTGGGGTTCTTTAGAGCTAAGCAAGGCCTGCGTTAGGGCAATCCTATATCCCCTTTGCTCTTCATTTTGGCTAAAGAAGTCATTTTTAGGGGTTTAAAAAAATGGTAGATGAAGGAAGTCTAAAACCCCTCCCAGGCCCTAGGGGTGTCCCCACCCCTTCTCACCTTCTTTTTGTTGATGATATTTTCATATTCATGAATGCCTCTGCAAAATACATCTGGAATTTGAAGAATTTTTTGCCAAAATATCAGGAATTTTTAGGTCAGCAGATCAAGCTTAGTTTTTTCGCTAAAGGTCATCTATATTAAGAAGAGAGTGAAATATTATACAAAGAACCCGAAATACCGGGGAAATAAATAAAACAACATAGAAAAAGAGAAACAACCAATGAAGTCCCAGAACTCTTCCCCACCTTCGGCATTGCCATCAGCAGGGAGAAGGACAAGGCATCAAGAAACTAAAATCACACTAGTAGAATCCAGAAAATACTGTAATATCTCCGAAGGCCACATCAAAATTGGTTAAGTTGCTTCCTTCTTGGCAACCGTATTTCCTAGAAAATCTACTATGGGATTTGCTTCCCGATAGCAATGAGTAACTTTCCAGCAGATACTCTTGAGGAAAAAGAGAAGAAAGGCCCACTTCTGCATACAAACCATGGTACCAAACCCCTTTGCACCATCATAACCTCTAATACCAAATTGCGTTCGATCCACAGAGACTTACAGTTCATCTCTCTCGCTCTTTCGATACCTTCAATCAAAACATAAAATTCAGCTTAGAAGCTAGTTGCATTCCCTAAGAAAGAGTTGTAGTACAAGACCATCTATGCAGTACTATCCCTTATACTTCCACCGGCCCCTGCTTTTCCTGGGTTACCCAGAGACGAACTATCACAATTTAATTTCCACCAACCTTCCCTTGGTGGCAGCCAGAATATCTCCCGCACTCCCTTGACACACCTTCTTAGGACCATGATGTTCAGCCTGGAGCACCTTTGCTGGTCCAGGCACGATTTTATTCTATCTCGCTTTCCTAGACCACTCCTTTGCACCTCATCCATGATGCCTTTGACGATCTGAGTAAAGGAACGGTTTACCCCCTGAATCTCCTTGAGTTCCTCTCCATCCATATGTAGTATAGGATTAGGATCAAACCCACCATCCGCATCTGAGCCAGCCCTATAGCGCCAGAATTTTTAGACCACCACAACAAATCTACCCACTGCATTAGCCAACGAAGCCCAAAAGCCTCTGCAAAGGAACTCCATACAAAGACAGCACCTCACACTCCAAAAAAAGATGAGGTAGTGACTCCTCTGCCTTGTTGCACATCTCACATCTAGAGGCAAGGGGGACCCCTTTCCTTTTCACTTTGCCATCACAGGGCAGCTTATCATGCATAAGCTTCCAACCAAACACCGATTGACTAGGTAATAGGTCAGCCCCCCACACAACCTTCGCCCAACTCACCTTTGGGTTTCTTTTCCTTAATGCCTCCCAAGCCGATTTGGTGGTGAAATTACCTAAAGAAGAGCGGGACCAACAACATTTATCGTTCTACTCCAACGGTAATGAGATATTCTTGATCTCCCTTACAATATCCTTTAAGAACTTCGAAGAGGCTCGAGGAAGAGACCACTGGCCATCCACAATAAACTCTGCTACTTTATATGAGTTCTTATGGAAATAAGAGGAAGGGAGGGGAGATCTCTCCGCAATTGACAAGGAGCCCAGCTGTTTGAGATTTAAAATATAACCGCAAGCGTACGGATCAGTGTAGCTACGGGTCGAACACAGGGGGAGCAGCCACTTTATTTTTTTATTTCTTTTAATAATGATAAAGTGAACCGATTAATGATTGTGATCTAATTCTAATTACCATCCTAAACATATGTATCTAAAATAACGTCCTAACTATTCGTCATCTAAGAATTTAAAGGCGCAAGCCACGCAATTAAAATTAAATAAATAAATAACAGAAAATAAACAACCCACGCAATAAAAAAAAACAAATAAATAAAGAAAAAAATATTGAAATCAAAATAAAGTAAAAGAAAGGGGATAAAGCTAGAGAGATACTCACAAGTAGGTTTCTCTACTTAGCCCAAGGGATGCATCATAATATGAGCTTCCCTACTTGACCAGAGAGTCACTCTTACAAGGGTTACTCTACTTGGCTTTAGGGAAAGGGAGACAATTAAAATAAAAGTAATAAATTGATGGTTCTATGGCTAGGAGGGGCAAAGCCAACACATACACTAGCCATGAACCTTAGGGGAAACGGATAGCAATAATGTAACGACTGAAAAATAAAAATCCTAAATTAAGAAAGAAATGGTAGTCTGAAGAGGGAATGAGAGGGGGGAGAGAAGACTACTGAAGGAGCCTACTTACTTGAATCAACGCTT
>NW_024868285.1:0-21108 GCF_013358625.1 Macadamia integrifolia
TTAAACACAATCTAGCCAAATAGAGGATTCAAGAGACCAAAAATATGCCAAATGACCAACAATAGATCTAGGGATCCTTCTTAATGTGGAGAGCCCTATATTTATAGACTTTGGAGGGATTACAACCTCTTTCACATGTTTTAGGGTTAAGAAAAACCATATAAACCATTCACAAATCATCAAAGGGAGAATCATCACATCAATGGTGCAAAATAGGGCCACACTTAACGAAACTCTATCCAACTTATGAGATGTTTATCAACTTAGACGAGTTCTCAACCTTAAAGAAGAGGTTGAAATCGTATACAACTCTTCAAATCTGAGGAAGCTCGCATATCTAAAATTACCTAGATAATCGACCTCAACTAGCCATCTATCGACATTGAGGCCAGGGTGAATCGATGTCAACGCAGGTCTTGTCTCTATTCAATAGAAGCTTTTGAGTGTCAATGAGGGAGAGGATCTCAATCAACATCCACAAAGTACTGGTCGAAATTGATGGACCTGGTCCATCGATGTCGACACTACCCTTTCTGGTGTTGATGCATATAAGGATGCTTTTGATGCATTTTTTGCCTCTTTGGTCAGTATGCCTATAACTTAGGCTATAGATGTCTGAATTTGATGATTCAAAATCTATTCTTTCACATATTTTTATTACATCATTTGGGCATAGGAATTGGGGATTGTACTAGCTAGCAGGGGTTGCCTCCAGGGAAAAATCCCAGTTATTAAGATGGAATATTTCTTAAATAAAGAGGAAATGAGCTCAGTTCCTTCTAAAAAATAGGGGTGACAAAATAATCCAACATCGGGATATCTTGGTAACTTCTGGGACCAAAAACCTCATTCGAATAACATTTCCTTCTAGTGGTATTTTGGTCATTTCACATAGGATGGTTTTTGAACGTGTCAAGTATATAGATATAGGATCCTTATGCCTCAAAGGATACTCATCATCGTCTGTGCAACCTCTTGGGGTGACAAAATGTGGTGTCTATAATTGCGGAGGCATATGAAAAGATTTAGATCCTACAAAAAGGATCTCCATATGGTGTTCATCGACCTAGAAAAAAGCCACAACAGAGTCCATAGAGAGTTTATTTGGCATGTATTAGAGAAGAAGGTGTCGAGTAAATATATAGCAAGGATTAATGATAAGTTGGAGTTATGGAGATCTACCTTGGAGTTAAGAGGTATTGAAATAAGTAGAACAAAGATGGATGGTATGGTGTGTAACTTTAGTCGCACAAGGAACAAAAAGATGAAAACTGGGGAAAGATAGATACCACAAAAGTGACTATTTTAAATATTTAGGTCAACCATAAATAAGAAAGGTGATCTAGAAATGTCTCCCACATAATTAAAATAGGATGGATGAAGTAGAGAGGTACATTTAGAGTGTTGTGTGATCAATGTATCCTTCTAAAGCTTAAAGGAAAGTTCTATTGGACTATTGTAAGACTAAATTTGATGTATGGGACATAATATTAGGCATTAAAGAAACGTAATATAGGTAAGCTGAGTGTAGTAGAGATGAGGATGTTGAGATGTATGTGTGGTAAAACTAAGAGATATAGAGTATGAATTGATTGGTTTAGAGGTGCTTTGGGATTTGCCCCAATTTAGGAGAAGCTCTGATAGTCTCGTTTAATTTGTTATGGCCATGTTCAACAAAAGCCTTAGGATGCCTCAGTAAGGAGTTATTTGATCCAAATAGAAGGAGCTAAAATAGCTAAGGGTAGGCCTAAAATAACCATAGATGATGCTGTAAATAAGAACATGCAAAAGTTAGATCTTGACTCTGGTGTCTATGCAATCGACAACATTTAGGTGTAATGTCGGTGGTGTTGCTTTGTTCTTTCCTTTTCTTTCTTTCTCTTTTCTCTCTTTTCTTTTTATTTTACCCTCTCACAAATATATGTAGCCAACCCCCATTAAGTTGGAAAAAGTCTGAGGTGTTGTTTGTTATTTGTTTGTTTGGCATCTGCCACCCACATTGATTCTATCTTCAACCACCACTTGCGATGGTAGATGGAAGTCCTAGAACAATGTTGTACATGGAATTTTAGACCATCTAACAATAAAGAGAGAGGAATAATTATTAATGGTTCTAGCTTTGGCAGTATGTATGTGTTACACCCGTACCCTTACTTGGTCTAATTTGAACTGTTGTGATAGGTCTCGGATCGAAGATCGGAAGTACAACCTGGTTTTGACTCATGGCCATCCATTGTCAAAGGGGAAGAGATGACCCCACATGTTTATGCATTGCATGCCAGTCTAACTGGAGGTGATGCATTCCTTCCGATTCCAGACAGTAAGTGACCTGACTCCTCACCCTTGAATCCCGACACTCACCAAAAATTATGGGAAGATCATGGGCAAGGCCGAGGGCAACTACCTGTGTGAGACCAATTGGAGGACAACAAGCAGTCAAGATAGCAGGCTATCTTGACCACTGGAAATAAGCCACCGAAAACAGCATGGGCCTGAATCTGGTGGGCTATTTTTGGTGACCAATCATGTTATTGGTTGGGTTCCGATGCCCGTGGGACCCGCCACCCGCATCGTGGATAGCCCCGGATAATCCTAAATCCTTCCCCACACCTTACACATGGCATGAACACATTAGGGACCAAAGTAGTAGGGTTCACGATCCCTGAAAGTTGGATTAACCCGTTCGGTCCCGATTAGTGCCAAACCAAATAGGCCCTAAGGCCTCACTAATTATATAAGTGGAAATGAGGAATTAATCCTCATTTATCACTTGTGCAAGAACCGTGAGAGAGGAAAGGAGAGGAGAAGAAGAAGAAGAAGGAGAAGAAGAATTTAAGGGACGCTTACCTTAGCTCCTGGCTGCCGCCTAGTTGCCGGAATCCCTGTCGGAGGTGAGTGCATCCTCTTCTACTACTCTCTCTCTTTGTTTTGACCTAATTTAGGCTAGGTATAGAATTGATATTGGTGTAAAAACCCTCTTGAGCTCAGGGAATATATATTTCATGTCCCCGGTGCCATTGCCAAGCTCAAACCGAGTTCGGTGAGCTTTGGCAATAAGATTGGTCAAATGACCAACTAGGGTTTTGACCATTCGATCGACGTATCTCCCAAATAGCTTAGTGGAATTGGGATTTTATTAGCTCATAGTGATGCTATGAGCATCCCCCATAAACTCCACATAATAAATCCTGGCGATCGAGCTCGAGCCAGAAAGCCCCAATTCAATTGGCAGTTGCTATACTGCCACCGGAAACAAGCCATTGGAAACACTGGGCTTGCTTCTTGGGGGCTGTTTCTAGTGAACCTTCGAGCCTTATGATCCCTCTGCCAGTTCCATAAAAAATAGGACTGATATTTCCTGTGGATATCCCCTGTCTCCGATGACATTATTGTCATTGATGGACTTTGTTTGTACCTTTTGGGGGTGACCCATGTGGGCCTCTTCTAATGTTCCCGACAAGTATTGATGTTCGATTCCCTTTGTGTCTAGGATAATGACACACACGAACCCCAAAGCTTGAATTGAATTGGGTCATACGAGCATAATCAAGGTGAGGGATGGATTGCTTTTATTTTGTGAATGTTTATTATTTAGAACTACTCATATGTGTAGAATTACGTGTTAATAATATTGTTTAATGATAATGATGTTCTATCACATGTTACATTTTATGATTATGATATGAATTGTTTATGGAGATGCATGGCGGGATCTGGTGTAGCCGAGGTGGTACCGGTATCATGCTCTTTGCGTGTTTGTGGTCTGTATGAGACAAAATCAGGTGTGGCCGAGGTGGTATTGGTACCATAATTGTTGTATGTCATTGAATTCATGCATTTATTATGTGCATTAAAGTTAGTTATGGTCGTGGATTACACTTTGTGGCCGATGTATTACCGGTATCGTGTGCTCTGAGACTGCATTTGAAAATAGATACACTTCGTGGCCAATGATTGGTACCTGTGTTGCGTAGTCCATACTTAACTGTTATATGCATGCTAGATTAGGTAAATGGTCATGGGTTACACTTTGTGGCCGAGGTGTTACCGGTATCGTATACCCAGGATTGTACTTGGAGATGGATTACACTTGTGGCTAATGTGTTACTGGTATTGTGTAATTCATCCTAATTGTATCACTATGAAGGCATGTAGAATATTTATGGTTAGGTATCACTCACTATGCTACGAACCCTTGCTAACAGGGGTTAAGGTGTTGGATAACCCATTATGGTATATTCGATGTGCCTTTCCGAAATGCCACACCCATGGGACGATGTGCTTGTTGCTAGAGCTGGGAACTTATCAGGCATGGCCATTGATTGGTACCAGTGCCATGACAACCAAGAGGGGATTATCAAGGATTTGCTACGTGACCCATGGACTCATATGGGGACTGGCAAGCTTTTATTCACGGCTAGAGTTTATATCCCTGCGTAGTCGATGGTGGTTCCAAGACGAGGGATACAACCTAATGTGCCTAGTAGCATTTATCAGACTTTGTTATATTGTTAGGTGGATAATAAAATAAATAAATTGCATCACTAGGATCATGGATTATGTGTTTAATTTTCGTAATCATCATTCATATTTACTTATGCGAATCCTATGCTTGGATGTGTATAAACCCCACCCCTCACTGAGCAAGTTGGAAAGTTCACCCTATGTATACACTCCTTTTTAGATGATGATGCAGGTACTGTGGTGCCGATGACATGTGACCCAATATCTTCTTGGTCAGAGTATAGTATGAGCGACTGGTGGATACCAAAAGCGGAGGAGCACGATCAGGACTGTGCTTGCGACCACTCTGCTTACGTCACACCGTGAGATGTACAACATATTTTGATACTTTTGATATAGACTGTGGATGGTATATTTTGGAATTTATGTTTCTATGTCTTGGTTGAATTTGTAATAGAATAACTTAGTTATGGATATTATATTTTCATTAGATATTTCTCCATTTTATTGATGATTCCTCTATTATACTCTGATTATGCTGCTTTTGGTTGGTTTGTGATGTGAGATTGTGAAATGTTAAGGTACTACGATCAGAGGTCTTGGTAGGTTATAAGACAGGTACGTGTCTTACTCATACCACCAGTATTCTTAATGTTAAGTTGGGTCTACTGGAAGTGGGGTGTGACAGCTTGATATCAGAGTGCGATGCTCTACCTTAACTCACAATCTCAACCAAACTATCACATGGGGAAATTAGGATTTAAATAAAAATCTTAAAGACAACAATAATAGAATTGCACAAACTAGGAGGTAAACATAGGTGTCAAAGCTGCTCATTAGATAAAGAATTTGATTACATAAGCTTACACCATTTTTATGAAAGTAAAAACAGAAAGCTAGAAATCCTAACTAGCCTAAGTCTAGGAAACTTAAATGACCGAAGCAAATGATAGAAAATAAAACCCAACTAAAATCTAGAACAAGGAATTATAAATAAAACACTGAATGGAAAATCCTAAAACTACAGTGGTGTAGACACCCAATTTTGTCACCCTCCTCCGGCTATGATGAAATTTGGATCTTAGATGCGACTTTCGATCAACAGAGATGATGATTGACCTGGAAAACCCAAAAACATTCTCCACCTATCTGAAAACCCTAGAAACCCCCATGCAGGAAAGAAGAGGGTCCAAATTTGACTTTTTACATCGAAGGAATCTAGTCAAGATGACCGTACAGATGGATAGTACTCGAAAATACGATTCTGATGATTTATGGCATGTCAAAATTGGACCATCGGATCTCCCACAATCGTCCCCAGAAAATTAGATTTTCCCATAAATATGTTATGCACTCTGGCAAGCCTGCTGGAAACTTGAAAAATCCCCTACTTATCCAAATACCTCAAATTCATCCCGTACCTGAAAATCCTGAAAACCCCTGCACGGGAAAGAAGAGGGTCTAAATTTGACTTTTTATATACGAAAGAATCTGGTTAAGATGACCATACGGATGGATATTACTCACAAATACGATTTCAACAATATATGGCACGTTAAAATTAGATCGTCGAATCTCCCGCAATCGTCATCAGAAAATTCTATATTCTGCACGCGTGTTGTGTGCAGGCTTGCCCGCACGCATGCACGCGCTGGCCTTCCAACCAGTGACCCTACACAGCCTTGTGTGTGGCTCCGTATAGCCTTATGCATGCCCCCGCACAACCCGGCCCATGCCCCCACGCAATGCTGCCAGTGCCCCTGCTGGCTGCAGCCCATGCCCCTGCCTGCTGCAGCCTATGCACAGCTGCTGCCCAGCTCGTGCACAGCTATTGCCCACCCGTGCATAGCTGCTGCCCAACCCATGCATAGCTGCTTCCCACCCGTGCACTGTGCCTACCCAGCCCGTGCACATTTCCTGCCCATCCTTGCACTGTGCCTGCCCTCCAGTGTATCCGTGCTGGTCATGCCCTATGCATTTTCAACCCAACCTTGTGTGCCGCCATCGACGGTGAAGAAATTTTCTCTTCACCCATTTTTGCATTTGCACTGCTCCGCTAGCATACCTTACGCCACAACCTCCTATTAGTCCAAAAACCAAAATTTTTCTCTCCTCCCGTTTTGTCCAAAAACCCACTTTTACCCATTGGCTAAAATTTCTCTCTCCTCTTGTTTTTTCCAAAATCCCCCTTTTGTCCATTGGTTAAAAAACCCTTTTCACCCACTTTAGTCCAAAAACCCCCTTTTGTCCATTGGTTAAAAACCCTTTTAACCCACTTTAATCCAAAACCCCCTTTGGTCCAGTGGTTAAAGGAATTCTCTCTCCTCCCCTTAAGCCCAAAAATACCAAAAATACCCCTCTCCTTTAGAAAAAAATACACCAAAAATCACAACCCCACTTAGGAAGTGAAACTTTGCCCTCTCTCCTCCTCCCCTCCCCCATTAAGTTTCTTTGGGTCTTCAGAGCAATCTTCGTCAAGATCCAAAATTTTATTCAGATCTTTGAAGTGTTCTTTGGGATCTTGAAGATCTTCAATCTAAGTTTGTAGTTCAATCCATTTTTTCCAAAAAAAACATGTTTTTGAGTGTTCTTGATCTTTACCGAAAGTAGAAACCCCCCCTTGAGGTTCTTCAGGTCTACGAAGAGATCTTTGTCAAGATCCGGAGTTCTACTCGGATCTCCAAAGTGTTCTTTGGGGCTTCGAGGATCTTCAATCCATTTTTTCTAGAAATTACCATTCCCAGCCAAAGCTCTGTCTGAGTGCTTTTGGAATCTTTCCAAAAATAGCCATTCCTAGTAGAAGCTTTGTCGGAGTGTCACCTTAGCCTAGCCCTCCCCTAGCCTATCCGCAGCAGAAGCTTCGTCGGAGTGCCACCTTAGCCTAGCCCTCCCATAGCCTATCCTCAGCGGAAGCTCTGTTGGAGTGCCACCTCATTTGAAGCCCAGAAATAGTCTTCCCTAGCCGAAGCTCTGTCCGAATCCAAATCCAAAAGTAACCGTTCCTAATCGGAACTCTGCCCAAATATCATCACAACCAAAATCTCTCGAGAAAGGAAGTTGGAGGTCAAGACCATCTTCCCCTGAGCCAGGAGAATCCGAAAGACAGTCCGAGACGGTACTAATCAGGGGCCCACCCCTTTTGAACTTTAACAGGTGTTAAGTTTAGGTACAGTTTCTCAACCGAATTGCCATCATGTAGACTTTATACAGACATAGTTTTAGTGTACATAGTCATTTAAATTCAGTCAATGTATATAAGTGTGATAACTTAGCCATGCATGTGAAATAGGAATAATTGTGGAAAATGTTCGTTCTTAAGCATTTAGTAGGAAGACCGGTTAAACCGAGCATATTGGGTGCCTAACACCTTCCCAATTCTATAACCTGATGCTTACTCTAAATCTTTGGATCAGACCAACTTTCATGCCCTTTTCTCTATAATTGGGCCCACCCCGGGGTCCTAGGCCCATAATCCTAGGTAGTGACTCCAAACTCTTTTGCATGATCCCAATCCCTGTATTGGACCATCATTAAACCCCCATCTCAAATGATGAATTTTACACTCTTACGAAATAGGCCTCCACGTATCTCTGAGCGACGATACTGCGGTGAGGGGCCCGCAAGCAAAAGCACACATGACACCCCCTCCCTCATGAAAGGAGAACAGAGAGAGGAGAGAGGACGGAATGGTGACTCATGAAGTCATAGATTCTTCAACCACTACTGTAATACCCCGCTTCTTAAACCCGGTCTGATTTCGTGATTGAACCGGTTTAACCATGCAGGAACCGAGCCAGAGGAAATTAGAGCGGGTTCCTTATGGGCTATGATGGCACGGGTGACCTTAAACACCGGCTGGCCCGACAAGTCCGAGCCAGTGCCAGAAGAGACGGGAGTGCCCAAACCGTGTACGTGCACCTACCATAAGGCTATGTACGGATAAAACAGGTATTATATCTGTATTTTTAGGTATATACGTATGCTACATCGTATGCCTGGGGTGGGGTTCGAACCGAGGTCCGAACCAGGTCAAAATCCCGAGTCTTGGCTCTCGGGTGGGTATAACAGGTGGGTACACCCGCCCACCTGAGTGACCCATCCAACACTATTCACTTAAGTAGGAATAGTATATAAAGCTTTATGATTTCTTTTCTTTCCATTTATTACCCTCGTACGTTTGGTGAGAAAAGTAAAGAGGAGAGAGAAAAGAAAGGGAAGAAGAAAGGAAGAGGAAGAAAGGAAGGATTTCAGTGGCGCCGAAGCTCGATCTTGCCATTCCGGTGCCGGGAGAGTAATCTTCAACTCTAGATCTACAGTTGGAGGTAAGAAAAGTTGGGTTTTATGAACATTCACCATACCCAAGCTTTAAACCCTTGATTCGAGTATGGTTTCTTAAGATCTTGTAAATACCCTTTGAAATGATGAATCTAAGGTTTAATAGATGATTTATGTGTTGATCTTGAAGGATTTGAAGAGATTGACAAGGTAGAAGAAGCATTGTGAGTTGGAAGTGATTTGAAGGGTTTGAAGTCATTTTTGGGCAAAGAAGGTAAGATGGTTTCCCTCACTTGAATCTAACCTAGACCTAGGTTAGAACCATCCTATAGGACTTCAAGGGTGTGAAGAATGGGTGGGGAAAAGCCCCATTTGATTCCCCAAAGGATGGAGAAAATGGAGAAGAGACAGAGTCATTTCCGCCAAAACCGGTGGGTACAACAAGCGGGTACCTACCCGCCTGAGGGTACCCACCTGAGAAGGCAGGGGTCCCTGGCCTAACCGGCGGGTAGGTACCCGCCGGTCACCCGGTTCCAAACCGGTGGGTAAAACCGGTGGGTAGACAGCCCACCTGTCTGACCCACCTGTGTGGCCCCGAAGGTGATCCTTATGTCCGATCGAACCCAAATCGGACGTGTGACCTTCTTTCGACGTTCTAAACACGATTTTGACATCGGATTTCATTAATTTTGATTCTAAAATGGTGAAGTACTAACCCCGCTCAATTATGTTAGGTTCACCAAATCCTACCCGATTCGCTCCGGATCTCACCCGTACCGAACGGGAATCCTTGTACGCTACAGGTAAGTGGAGAGAGGACGTTTGGCCTTGTTTCAAGGCATTTGTTTGGCATTTCATTTAACTATATCTAATCTAGTCATGTCATCATGAATATGCTATATAGATTAGTCATTCCACACATTGATGTGCATATGTGCTATGTTTACTTTTCAAATGCCAATTGAATGAGATGTTTATATGTTGAATGTGGACATCATGGTGCATAATGCATTGATAGACTAGATGCCGTAGTCGGCTTGGAAACGAATGCATTGGTGGCCCGTGGAATGGGACACGGAGGCACTATGCAGTCGTACTATTGTCATATAGGAGCATGCGGTATTAGGATTCTCACCATCCCGTGCTACGACCCTTCCCAACAGGGGTTAAGGTGTTGGGTTACCATTTGGGGGGAAGCAAGGGTTGCGGTTGTCGGACACTGTGGTGGTTAGGCATTACGCCCGACGAGTCATGTAGGACAGTCGGCAACCCCGGTGGTACATTCAAGAGGGCCAATCGTACTGCTTTTAAATTGCTGGAGTCAGCACCTTTATTTTCAGTCATTTACATTTCTGTTGAGAGCCGGTGGACGGCATTGTCTTTACTTTCCGAGTACTCACGGTGGGCCTTCTCCGACAGCCCTATGGGCGTATCGCGGGAGGGAGTTCACGGCTCGTACCCGAAGTATACGCGCACTGTGGTTGTAGTAGCACTAAAACCAAAGACTTAGTAATGTTGCTTAGGTGGATGTGATTTAAAATGTATAGCATGGCATGTAGTGCATATGATGTGTTGTGATGTGTGGACTGCTGTGTGGTCCATATTTCTACTTACTGAGCTAGTGAGCTCATCCCACGTGTACACCCCTTTTTAGATGATTTTGCAGGTCATACATCTGAGGAGCATGGGGTGGGTCCCACAGTCGAGTTTCCTGAAGAGGACTGGTGGATCCCTGAGGAGTTTGAGCACGGCGTAGACTGCTCGTGCGAGAGCTGTGCTGCGGTACAGCAGTTCTGAGGCCGAGCTGAGCTCCACCTTGGAGGCCGTGCTGATCTCCACTTCTGAGGCCGAGCTGAGCTCTTCTATGTGATGCCGAGCTGGGCACAACCCTGGATGCCGAGCTGAGCTCCAGCCTTGATACCGAGCCGAGCTGTGTACTCTGATGATTCTGATGATTTCCTGTATATACTTGATATTTGAATTTTATTCTTTTTGTGTATATATCATGCCTTCGGGCCCAAATGTATATAATTATTGTATCACTATTCGGGTATCAAGTATATGGGATTTATTCACAGGTAAAACTTAGTCTTCCGCTGATCTGATGAACTTATGTTAGTATGTGTATGCTGTGGTGGAATACAGTATCTGATGATCCTGGCAGGTTTGGGTTAACCGGTGTTAACTCGGTCACCGCTCCGGTTCAGGGTGAACGGGGTGTGACAAACGGTGGTATCAGAGCGTGATGCTCTGCTCCACTCACAGCATACCATTAGAATCCCGTAGACTCTATAATAGGAAAAGGGGGTTGGGCTAAAGATAAAAGCTTAAAGATTAAAAGTCAAAGAAAGAAAGTATAAAAAAATGGGGTTATATTGTAAGTTGCATTCATGGCATGCGTGAGTGTAGACAAAAGGTAATTAGATTGGAACTATAACCTATAAAATACTATGTTGACGAAATTTCGGCAGCATAACGGCGTAAAATGGGATTTCCAAAAAAATTTGACACAAATACCTGATAAACAACAGATAATAATATAACAAAGAGCACAGATAGAAAAAAAAAATACATCACCACAAAACCACACAGGTACTCCACATATGAAATCACCACAAAAATCCACTATTCAAAGATATATTATTCCACAATGAATCCAGTTACATCGCAATTACAAGGAATGAGAAGAAATAAATATACAATGTCTACAAAAAGAGAAAATGGATAAACAGCTGGGTGGGCGAGCCAAGCCCTCACTGGTCGTCGTCATCGTCGTCGATGATCACCACGTTCACCGGAGGCCTGGAGTTGACGTCGAAGCGATGATCGTAATAATCGAACCTCGCGTTCACCAGCCGTACCTCCCTCCGAAGCCGGCCATAGTCTACTGAGATAGCGTTGGCCCTGGTGTCCAAGTCCTGACCCAGCCTAAGGAAGGAATCCTCCAAGGTGGTCTGCCTGGAGACAATCTCATCCAGCCGCCTCAGTATCTGAACCTGGCCATCCTGTAAGGCCCGCATGGAGGACGTCATGCCCTCAAAGTCGTAGGCACCACTCCCAGGTGGTGGGGCTGTAGCTCTAGAAGGACTAGGGCTATGACCTCTCGACTCCTGAGGCGCCTCCTCAGGGATGCTGCCACCCATCAGATCCTCCTCCTCGTCCTGAGGAACGTAGTCCTCATCCTCCTCACTGGACTCCTCCTCCATGAGGACATCCTCCATAGGGGCAGCCCTCCTACCCCTACCTCTCTGAGCTCTTGATCTCGGAGGTGAATCCATGAGGGTCTGAAGACCCATCCTCAGGAGGTTTCTCCGGTCGAACCTATCAGCCGGAGTCTTCCCCTCCTCACCGCTCAGATCCACCCCGAAGAACTCGAAGATCCTAGTGAGGATCTTGCCGTAAGGGAATCCTCCATCCTCTGGGTGGGAAGTGTGGTGCTCCATCGTTCGGAGAATAATATAGGGAAGGCACAAGTGCTCGCCGCCTCCCTCTGTGGCCGTGAAGATGCAAAAGGCAATGAAAGCCGCCATGAAACCCACCTGGTTCCGATGACCTCCTCTGGGGAGCAGGTTCAACTGGATCAACCGGGCGAATAGACGAACCTCAGGGTAGAAGGATGTCTCGGACTCCGGGCGACTGCTGCTGCCGCAGATGGTCTCGTAGATGAAGTCCGGTGTCTCCAGGCTCATGAACGGTCCCTGAGGCCTACCCCTGGGGGGACTGTAGTATCGGTGTCCCGCCGCCGATATACCCAAGATACTGGCCAAGGTGCCTACCGTCAGCTGGATATCCACTCCCTTCACCAAGCTGCTGATGGTGAACTCCCCGTACGGATACGACACCTCTAGGTTACAATAGAACCGACGGACGAGCTGCTCGTAGCATGGTCGGTCCACATGAAGAATAGAGTCCCATCCCAATGCTGAGAACCTCTCCTGAAGCCTAGCCTTGTGGAAGTCCTCGACTACCACGGTCTTCTCCATCAACACTGACCCCTTCAGGAAGTTGGGCCAGTTGGCTGTGGCCTCTACACTGAGAAAGTGCTCCTCATCATAGTCTGAAGGGTCAGACTGGGCAGGTGCAGGTCTCCCTGTGCGAGGAGTTGAAGAGCTGGTCTCCGCACTCTTCCGCTTAGAAGCGGTGGTCTTGCGTCGAACGCCAGAGGAAGGTGGTCCCTTGTCGGTGCGTGACGACATCCTGACAATAAGAAAGGAAAGTAAGGATTAGTATAGGGAGGAAAATGACAGCAAAAGCAATAAGCATAAATAAAATGAGGGAATTCAAGTCCATTGTGCAAATTTGAATATAATGGAGAATAGCTTGAAACCCTAGGTCTAGAGCAAAATGCCGTAGTAACGGGATCATGAAAGTGCAAGAACATACCCAAATAGACTATGGAGTTCTATGAATACAAGTATGGATGAAAATCAAGGAAATCAATGCCAAAAATAGGGATTTTCATGGAAATACATGGGGATTCTAAGCATAATGGAGGATTCATGAGATCTAAAGTATATCTAGTGTAAATCAAATGGATTGCATCACAAAGGAGTCATCAGTTGGAGAAAAAGAGTGAGGATTGAAGAAATCCCCAAATTTGGAAACCTATGGCACAAATTGGGGTTTTCTCCAAATGAAGAGAGAAAATTCCTATAAACTACAAATGACCACAGTAGAATCATCACAAACACATGGAAAGACTGTTCTATGGTGAAAAATATGGAAAGGAAGCCTAGAAAGTAAACCCTATTCATGCATTCTATACAAATGGAAATTCTGAAAAAGGAAGAAGGAGGAACTTACTTGAATGAGGGTGAGTTGACTCTTCTCTAAAGCGTCGAGTGGGTGAGGAGACTCGCGAGTAGAAGCGCCGAGGAGACCTCCAAGGTCGGCCAAGGAAGAAAGGAAGAGAGAGAAAGGAGATGGGGAAAGAGACAAGACAGAACAGGGTCTGTAGGGCCCTGTTCGTGTTTTAACACGGGCAAGACCGGCGGGTATAACCGGCGGGCTCCTACCCGCCGGTGCCACTCGCCGGTTAAGGCAGTAAAGACCGGCGAGTATAACCGGCGGGTAGGATCGTTCAGCCCACTGGTTATGACAGTTGGGAAATTTTGAAAATTTTTCTTCTTTTCTTTTTCCCTTCTCTCCTCCTAGCATGATTTCATTGATTGTCACTATGGATGTTATTCCTATGATTAATATGCTATGGTCAAGTGGGACCGTTGGCATGTATGTTGTGGACTTTGTCTGGATCTTGGAATTGAGCTATGATTATTTACAGGCTATCATATACTACAACACCTCATGTAATGGCATATGATTGTGTGCCGAAATCAATTCTATGGTGTTTAACCAATATGGTGTGTGATGTGTTCCAGGTACAGGGATACGATGGTACGTACTAGATCCGGTAGTAATGCCCGAGGTACCTCGCGGGGTCCTCATCGGGTCGGTCGACCATAAAATCCCAGAGGGTCCCGTTCTGTGGGGCATACCTCACCTCCACTACCTCAAGAGACCCTTGGTCAGGGTGGGGCACATGGGGACCCACCTATGACTACACTTCCGGACCCTCCACCGGTCATTACACCGGGAGATGTTGCTACAATAATTCAGCAGTCCCAATAAGCTTTCCAGCAACAAATGCTTCAGCAACAGCAAGCATTTATGACTGCCATCCAGCAACAGTTGGATTTTTCTCAACCGGGTCAACCGCCCCGAGTACTCACTCCGCAGGACCCACCTGTAGGGTCGGGAACGGGACCACAAGTGGTGGGTACACCTCCAATCCCACCATTCGGTATTCCTCACCATGGGATGCCTCCTCCATACCCCTACTATCCTGTCTATGCTCCTAACTTCCCGGCGACGAGTAATACGTCAAGGGTAGTGGAGTCATTCAAGAGGAACTTACCACCTGTATTCTCTAAGGTGGGGAGTGACCCTCTGGAACCGGATCAATGGATCCAAGAATTAGAGAAGATATTTGAGGTGCTTGAGTGCACGGATGCCCAAAAACTTATTTGTGCTGGGTTGCAACTCAAGAAAGAGGCAAATTCTTGGTGGCAAGCCTCCAAACCTATATTGATGGTTGCTCATCCAGAACCTACTTGGGAGCAGTTTAAGGAGTTGTTCTTGGATAACCATTATCCGCGCAGTTTCAGAGATCGAAAGGAGACTGAGTTCATGGCCTTAACTCAAGGAGGTAAGACTGTCCTGGAGTACCAACAACAGTTCGAGAGTTTGTTCCATTTTGCCCCAAGGCATATGCGAACAGCTGAAGAGAAGGCAGCAAGGTTCCTAAAAGGCCTAAAAGCATCTATTGGGTCTGTGCTGGAAGTCTTGGTTTTGACCGAATATGGCCAGATTGTACAGAAGGCCAAAACAATGGAAGATAAGCAAAAGGGTGAACAGTCCCTCACTCCTGGACTGTGGAAGAGAACAAATCCATTCCCAGATGTGGGAAATTCCTCCAAAGCATACCGCGGATCATACAGTTCTGGGCCTATGTATAGGCAGCCCTATAGGCCACCTGGCTACCCTCCTAGGCCAGTTGGTGGTTCGGGTTCTACCTCTTTTCGCCCGAACACTAGTGTGGCACCCATAGCTCCAAGGCCACCTCAACCTCCATCTGCATCGGGTCAAGTGCAGAGGGGCCCCGCTCTAGTTCCGACGTCTCAGATTCGTTGCTTCAACTGCCATTCCTATGGGCATTATGCGAAAGACTGTCGGGCCCGACCAGCCTTGCCCTCCAGTCAGCCCTCTGCGTACCGACCTCCCTTACCTCGAGGGAATCAACCGCAGGGAAGGATGTATGCTCTATCGGCCGAGGAAGCTGAGGCTAGTACAGAAGTAGTAGCAGGTACATTTTAAATTAAGAAGTTCATTATGATTAATATTGATGACCTGCTGAAATTATATACATTGTTATACTAGGTATCCTACCCATATCGGGCATACCAGCCTATGTTTTATTTGATTCAGGAGCTACTCATTCATTCGCATATAAGAGATTTGTAGGGAAACTTGGGATGTCACCCAGGATCCTAGACCATGGAATGATTGTTAGTATGCCTACTGGTAAAATTGCACAGTTGAAGGAAGTGTATGGGCCTTGCCCAGTGGAGATTAGTGGGAAGAACTTTGATGCACAACTCATTATGTTCAATATGTAGAATTTTGATGTTATATTGGGCATGGATTGGTTGTCGGCTCATCGAGCTAATGTGATCTGTGCGGAAAGGCTAATTAAGGTAACAGATGATGAAGAGAAAGAGTGGGTATACCGAGCCGATACAATGAAAAGGGTGAGGAAGGTCCTGGTCTTCGCTCTTCAAGCGGTAAAGTTGCTAGAAAGTGGATGTCAGGGTTACATAGCCTCGGTACTCGATGTTGATGCAAGAGTTACACCTCTAGAAGAAGTAAAGGTGGTTAAAGAGTTTCCCGATGTTTTCCCAGATGATCTGATGCATTTACCACCTGATAGGGAGTTGGAGTTTGCCATAGACTTGACTCCTGGAGCAGCTCCAGTATCTAAGGCTCCATACAGGATGGCACCAGCTGAATTGAAGGAGTTGCAGATGCAGTTGCAGGAATTATTAGAAAAGGGGTTTATTCGCCCGAGTGTTTCACCTTGGGGTGCCCCGGTGTTGTTTGTCAAGAAAAAGGATGGTAGTTTGCGTATGTGCATAGATTACCGGGAGTTGAATAAGCTAACATTAAGAACCGGTATCCATTGCCACACATTGATGATTTATTTGATCAGTTGCAAGGAGCCAGGGTATTTTCGAAGATAGACCTTCGGTCCGGCTATTATCAGCTCAAGATAAAGAGTAATGATATACCCAAAACAGCATTTAGGACTCGATATGGTCATTATGAGTTCCTAGTGTTGTCCTTCGGGTTAACCAATGCACCGGCAGCATTCATGGATCTAATGAATCGAGTATTTCAGGATGTGCTCGACAAATGGGTAATTGTTTTTATTGACGATATCTTGATCTACTCCAAGACCGAAGAGGAGCACACTCAACACTTGAGAATGGTGTTACAGAGATTGAGGGATCAACAGTTGTTTGCCAAGTACAGTAAATGTGAATTCTGGCTTGAACAAGTTGGATTCTTGGGGCACATAGTGTCTAAAGCTGGAATCGAGGTAGATCCTGCTAAGGTGAAAGCAGTAGTGGAATGGGAAAGCCCCAAGAATGTTACTGAAATTAGAAGCTTCTTGGGTTTGGCTGGATACTACCGGCATTTCATCGAGAATTTTGCTCGGATCTCAGCACCAATGACCAAGTTGACTAAAAAGGGTGTGAAATTTGACTGGGCAGAGGAATGTGAGAAGAGCTTCCAAGAATTGAAAGAGAAGTTGGTGACTACCCCTGTGCTGACTATTCCTGAGGGCATAGGTGGAATGACAGTTTATACCGATGCTTCCAAAGTTGGTTTGGGTTGTGTTCTCATGCAACGCGGGAAGGTAATAGCGTATGCATCCCGACAACTAAAGGAGTATGAGAAGAATTACCCCACTCATGACTTGGAACTAGCTGCAGTCATTTTTGCCCTTAAGATCTGGCGACATTATTTGTATGGGGAGAAGTGTGAGATATACAGTGACCACAAAAGCCTGAAATACTTCTTCACCCAGAAGGATCTGAACATGAGACAGAGAAGATGGCTTGAACTCATGAAGGATTATGACTGCGATATTCAGTATCATCCCGACAAGGCTAATGTAGTGGCAGATGCATTGAGTCGGAAGACACAGACTGTGTCGCTCTCATACTTAGCAGTCAGCTCACCACTTGTGCAAGATGCTAATGGATGAAACCCTCTTGTATGAAGGGGCAACCTTAGAGCTTGAACCTCAACCAGAAAACCTTAAATGGTTGACGGTATCCTTGTCGGCTCTACAGGTGCATCCGGCAATTAGGCAAGAGGTGAAAAGGAAGCAACCTTTAGATCCTGAATTGCAGCGGATCAGAGTTAAGGTTCAAGACCAAACAATGAACGACCCAGATTTTACTTTAGCCAGTGATGGGGCATTGATGTTTTGAGACAGATTGTGTGTACCCGATGATTTGGATATACAAGATAAGATAGTGAGAGAAGCACATAGCTCCGAGTACTCACTTCACCCAGGAAGTACCAAAATGTACAAAGACCTTAAACAAAGTTACTGGTGGCCAAGCATGAAAGTCACCATAGCCTTATATGTGGCGACTTGTCTTACCTGCCAAAAAGTGAAAGCTGAAAGGCATCGACCTTATGGTACCCTTCAGCCACTCCCAGTACCAGAATGGAAGTGGGAAAGGATTACAATGGACTTCGTCACCGGACTACCAAGTACACCTAAGGGAATGGATGCGATATGGGTGATTGTGGATCGGCTTACCAAGACTGCTCATTTCATTCCTATCAAGACCAAGTTCTCCATGACCAAACTAGCACAACTGTACATGGACAACATAGTGTGCTTACATGGAGTGCCAGTGAGCATTGTTTCAGATAGGGACCCAAGGTTCACTTTCAGATTTTGGAAAAGCTTACAGTGTGCCTTGGGATCACAGCTGAATTTGAGTACAGCGTTTCACCCACAGACGGATGGTCAGTCGGAGCGAACCATACAGATATTAGAAGACATGCTCAGGGCATGTGCAATGGAGATGAGTGGCAGTTGAGAAGAATATATACCTCTTATGGAGTTTGCATATAACAACAGTTACCAAGCCACAATTGGGATGGCTCCATATGAGACGTTATATGGTAGAAAGTGCAGAACTCCTTTATATTGGGATGAGGTAAGTGAACGTTGAATGTTAGGACCTGAGATGATACAAATGACTTGTGACAAAGTCGACGTTATTAGAGAACGGATTAAAGCAGCTCAGTCCCGTCAAAAGAGCTATGCGGACACCCGCAGGAAGGAGATTGAATTTCAGCCAGGAGAAAAGGTATTTCTCAAGATCTCTCCTACTAAAGGTTTGCAAAGGTTTCACAGAAAGGGGAAGTTTAGCCCAAGATACATGGGACCATTTGAGATCTTATCCCGGGTTGGCTCAGTAGCCTACATGCTTGCTCTGCCACCTTCGCTTGGGGATGTTCACAATGTATTCCATGTATCCATGCTGAAGAAGTACGTGCATGATCCATCTCATGTACTACCCGTTGAACCAGAGTACCTAGAAGCTGATATGACCAACACAGAACAGCCAGCTGAAATTTTGGACCGGAAGGTGAAAACCCTTCGCAACCGCTCCATTTCCTATGTAAAGGTGCGATGGGCTGATCATTCACTTGAAGAAGCATCTTGGGAGGTAGAAGAAGAAATGCGAGCCAAGTACCCTCATCTTTTTGATCAACCAGGTACGCAATTTCGAGGACGAAATTTTTCAGAAGGGGGGTAATGTAATACCCCGCTTCTTAAACCCGGTCTGATTTCACGGTTGAACCGGTTTAACCATGCAGGAACCGAGCCAGAGGAAATTAGAGCGGGTTCCTTATGGGCTATGATGGCACGGGTGACCTTAAACACCGGCTGGCCTGACAAGTCCGAGCCAGTGCCAGAAGAGACGGGAGTGCCCAAACCGTGTACGTGCACCTACCATAAGGCTATGTACGGATAAAACAGGTATTATATCCATATTTTAAGGTATATACGTATGCTACATCGTATGCCTGGGGTGGGGTTCGCGCCGAGGTCCGAACCCGGTCAAAATCCCAAGTCTTGGCTCTCAGGTGGGTAGGACAGGTGGGTGCACCCACCTGAGTGACCCATCCAAGAGCACTATTCACTTAATTAGGAATAGTATATAAGGCTTTATGATTTCTTTCCTTTCCATTTATTACCCTCGTACGTTTGGTGAGAAAAGTAAAGAGGAGAGAGAAAAGAAAGGGAAGAAGAAAGGAAGAGGTAGAAGGGAGGATTTCAGCGGTGCCGAAGCTCGGTCTTCCCATTCCGGTGCCGGGAGAGTGATCTTCAACTCTAGATCTACAGTTGGAGGTAAGAAAAGTTGGGTTTTGTGAACATTCACCATACCCAAGCTTTAAACCCTTGATTCGAGTATGGTTTCTTGAGATCTTGTAAATACCCTTTGAAATGATGAATCTAAGGTTTAATAGATGATTTATGTGTTGATCTTGAAGGATTTGAAGAGATATTGACAAGGTAGAAGAAGCATTGTGAGTTGGAAGTGATTTGAAGGGTTTGAAGTCATTTTTGGGCAAAGAAGGTAAGATGGTTTCCCTCACTTGAATCTAACCTAGACCTAGGTTAGAACCATCCTATAGGACCTTGAGGGTGTGAAGAATGGGTGGGGAAAAGCCCCATTTGATTCCCCAAAGAATGGAGAAAATGAGGAAGAAATAGGGTCTTTCCCGCCAAAACCGGTGGGTACAACCGGCGGGTACCCACCTAAGAAGGCAGGGGGCCTTCAGGCCTAACCGGCGGGTACCACCGGCGGGTAAAACCGGCGGGTACCTACCAGCCGGTCTTAGCAAAGGGCCCCTGGCCTAACCGGCGGGTACAACCGGTGGGTACCACCGGCGGGCCCCTACCCGCCGGTCCCAAACCGGTGGGTAAAACCGGTGGGTAGACAGCCCACCTGTCTGACCCACCCGTGTGGCCCCGAAGGTGATCCTTATGTCCGATCGAACCCAAATCGGACGTGTGACCTTATTTTGACGTTCTAAACACGATTTTGACATCGGATTTCATTAATTTTGACTCTAAATGGTGAAGTACTAACCCCGCTCAATTATGTTAGGTTCACCAAATCCTACCCGATTCGTTCTGGATCTCACCCGTACCGAACGAGAATCCTTGTACGCTACAGGTAAGTGGAGAGAGGACGTTTGGCCTTGTTTTAAGGAATTTGTTTGGCATTCATATAACTATATCTAATCTAGTCATGTCATCATGAATATGCTATATAGATTAGTCATTCCACACATTGATGTGCATATGTGCTATGTTTACTTTCAAATACAAATTGAATGAGATGTTATATGTTGAATGTGGACATCATGGTGCATAATGCATTAATAGACTAGATGCCGTGGTCGGCTTGGAAACGAATGCATTGGTGGCCCGTGGTATGGGACACGGAGGCACTATGCAGTCGTATTATTGTCATATAGGAGCATGCGGTATTAGGATTCTCACCATCCCGTGCTACGACCCTTCCCAATAGGGGTTAAGGTGTTGGGTTGCCATTTGGGGGGAAGCAGGGGTCGCGGTTGTCGGACACTGTGGTGGTTAGGCATTACGCCCGGCGAGTCATGTAGGACAGTCGGCAACCCCGGTGGTACATTCAAGAGTGCCAATCGTACTGCTTTTAAATTGCTGGAGTCAGCACTGTCATTTAAATT